>NW_005198167.1:339379-349253 GCF_000372725.1 Emiliania huxleyi CCMP1516 | reverse complement strand
CAGAGAATTTGTGCCAGTGTACCACAGGCGTTAAGTTGCAAGGAACGGATAAAACATCCACAAAGGACAAAAAGAGGTAAGGCATTCAAAACCAAGGCGACCAAAGGGGAATGGGGCCCATATCGGCCTAACCGAGTGAAGGCCTAGTCGGAGAAACTCACGCCGGGCGTGCCATAGGCGCCGCGGCTCGACCCTCCTCAAGATGAAGATCACGATCTTGCTCCCCTACTTCATTGCAGTTCGCGCCTTTGCGCCCGCGCCGGGCATGACGCCGACGGCAACAGCTAAGCCAAAGCGCTTCTGCAACGACGGGATTGACATGCCGCGATTCTCGGCCAACGCAGCTGTGACCATTTACTGGCTGCAGGCTCCGCTCTTCTCGGCGTTTATCCGCCGGCCCAAATACCCGGTGGATATCGGGCCGATTACCAATTGGGCGCGCATGTACCACACTGCTACCGCATTCGAGGTTGTTGATCAAGGCGTAGCCCAGAACTACACCATGGAATTCGACGCCACCGGAGGCATGACCCAGATCGCCCCCTACATCTCTCCGGACGGACAGTTCCACTTCAAGAACGGTGCTCGCTACTGCCTGACCGAGGGGCTGATGTTCAACGCCTCACACTGGACGCAGCGAGGCCCCAAGGGGCTGAGGTTCACGATCAAGCCGGTGCTGAAGGTGCGCGGGGAGCACCTCAATCGTCTGGCCTCCGACTTCATGCCCCGGTACAACCACTCCGTACTGTACCAGCTGTTTCGGCTGAAGGGCAAGGAGGCCGGCGCCCCCGACCGCATAGAGGACACGACGTGCTCCACGGGCGCACAATTCATGCTGGAGTATCTCAGCAACATCAGCGACAGCGGGACGTTCCCACTGATGAACGCCTCGCGCGCCACACTGCACGCAGCCACAGCCACCAAGGTGAACGCCTCGGACCCAGCGGTGCATGCAGAGCTGCTGAGCTTCTACCAGACGTTGAACGATGTCATTCAAGGCCCACCCATCGGGTCAAAGGAGAAGCGCCTTTTCGAGTTTATTGCCTTGATGCGTGGGCACAAGTTTGTGTACTCGCAGGGAGAGTACTGGCAACTGAGCGACTTCTACTCGCCGTACGTCTGGTCCGAATATGTGGCTGCCCCGGACCCCTTCCCCCTGCCATCGAGCCCCCAGTCGATGCCAATTGTGGAGGACGAGGCTCACTGAAGTGAACGCACCCACCAGTGTAACATTGCCGAGGCCTTCTCCGCCTTCGAGGAGACACAGTGTAACATTGCCGAGGCCTTCTCCGCCTTCGAGGAGACAGTGTAACATTGCCGAGGCCTTCTCCGCCTTCGAGGAGACACAGTGTAACATTGCCGAGGCCTTCTCCGCCTTCGAGGAGACAGTGTAACATTGCCGAGGCCTTCTCCGCCTTCGAGGTGACAGTCATGTCCGATAGCTCGAGACGTAGGATGCAATAGTGCAACGCGAGCACAACCAAGCAAGGATGGCGCGCATGTAACATGCAGATCGATCACCCGACCATCCCTGCATGCGCGGGCCTTGGTCCGGTGCCGGGACGGCATTGGGCCAATCCTTGAGTGAGCGCTGAACACTGACTGTGCGTGAGGGTGGGTGGGTACTCGGCCGCTCCGAGGACTACCTTAGGATTGTCAGTCTAGTCTAGCGTGCGTGCAGCGGTGGCTCGAGAGCGCCAGGCTCGGAGCGTTGGCGCTCTCGAGCCACGGCCTGTGGCCGGCTCTATTCCGGTACGGGGCCCGCAGCGCTGTCAGCCTACGTCTCTGGACTGCCCTCTGCCGTCGCCGTCGCCATAGTGGCGACATCTTTTTTTGCATCTAGTTCACAATGTTGACCTTCACCTATCCTCGGACACGGACTGGACACCAACGCGGTATAGGCGTATAGACAAAAAAAGTGTCTAGAAAGGCCATTTTTGCACAATAAGCACAGACGCTGCGGACGGCGCTCGCCGGCGTTTGCGGCGCTACGGCGCTCGCGGCGCGCTCGTGGCGTTCAGGGCGGCTCGCACACCGCCCACACACACACACACACACACACACGCACGCACGCACGCACGCACGCACGCACGCACGCACGCACGCACACACACACACACACACACACGCATGCACAGACACACAGCCCCTTCCCCTTCCCCCTCAAGACCTGAAGGACCAGGACACACACAGGACGCACCTCTAGTGAGGCCCGCATAGTATGTGGGAGACTCCTGCCGCCGCCCCTGCCACCCCTGTGTCAGTGTGCCTGTGGTAGCGAGAGACTTCCAGCGAGAAGCTGGAGGCAGGTCGCTAGACTGAGATGAGACCGCCAGCCAGTGGAGTTGGGAGTCCACCGTGCACCGCGCTGCGAGCCTGTCGTGTCCCTTGTCAGGAGCAGGAGAGCCCCACCCTGTCCCCAAACAACAATTGCTAAAAATCTCTCTCTCTCCTGTCCCCCTGATCGTCCTTCCAAAATCCTGCTCGTGCAGGTGGGGACCCTGTCCTCCTCCCCCCCCTATCCCTCGCCGCTTGTTTGTTTTCTTTCTTTTCCATCTTAAGAATTCTTTTCCATGGTGTACCTGTGTTAGTGCCAGTGCGCGCCAGTCCCGTGCCTTGTCGTGCGAGCGAGTTTTGTCAAAAATTCTTTCTTTTTTAGCCCTAGCCCGTGCCCAGTGTTGTGCGAGGGAATTCCGTCTCAAAACTTCTTTTGGTGTACCTGTGTTAGTGCCAGTGCGCACCAGTCCCGTGCCCAGTGTTGTGCGAGGGAGTTGTTGTAAAATTCTTTGAGAGAGAGAGATTTTTAGCAATACCAAACAACTCTAACACTCACACGTAATTTGGGGCCTGGAGCCCTGTTCACGCGCGCGCGAGACGTGCAGACAGGGTTGCCAGGTGAGAGCGAATGGCGCGGTTCACGCCTCGCACAACAGAGAGAGAGATGCGCTCTGCATGGTGGGACATAAAAGAAAGCGAGTACTTGGGCGAGTAGGCCGTGCGGTCAACGCTGCCGCGCGCGACTTTGCGCGCGAGGCGGCGCAGCTTGAGAACGGCGGTAGGCGCCAGTCGCGAATTCACCCTCACTGCCTCTCCGTTTCCTGTCTTCTCACCCTTTCTTGCTCTTTCTCGTTCTCAAGGAGTTTGATCCGGTACATCGCAGCTACGAGGACAAGGGTCTGCACGGCTATGACGCGGCATCACACCTCCATCACACCTCCATCACACCCATCACACACCCATCACACCTCCATCACACCACCCATCACACCCCCATCACACCTCCATCACACCCATCACACACCCATCACACCTCCATCACACCCATCACACACCCATCACACCTCCATCACACCCATCACACACCCATCACACACCCATCACACACCCATCACACACCCATCACACCCATCACACACCCATCACACCCCCATCACACCCATCACAACCCATCACACACCCATCACACCCATCACACACCCATCACACACCCATCACACCCATCACACACCCATCACACCTCCATCACACCCATCACACACCCAAGCCGTGGCGGAAGCCGTGGCGGAAGCCGTGGCGGAAGCCGTGGCGGAAGCCGTGGCGGAAGCGGTGGCGGAAGCCGTGGCGGAAGCCGTGGCGGAAGCCGTGGCGGAAGCCGTGGCGGAAGCCGTGGCGGAAGCCGTGGCGGAAGCCGTGGCGGAAGCCGTGGCGGAAGCCGTGGCGGAAGCCGTGGCGGAAGCCGTGGCGGAAGCCGTGGCGGAAGCCGTGGCGGAAGCCGTGGCGGAAGCCGTGGCGGAAGCCGTGGCGGAAGCCGTGGCGGAAGCCGTGGCGGAAGCCGTGGCGGAAGCCGTGGCGGAAGCCGTGGCGGAAGCCGTGGCGGAAGCCGTGGCGGAAGCCGTGGCGGAAGCCGTGGCGGAAGCCGTGGTGGCTTTTTTGTTCCGCCCGGGTGATGGTCATTTGGCGCTGGCTTGATGCGCTCGTTTGTGTGACATCCTTCTGCGCCTTCCATTGGACCGGGGACTGATTTTTGGGGCTTGCACCCCCCCTTCTTCTCATCGTTTTCGCCAACTGGCAGGGCGGCGCGCGGCGACTTACGACATGGTTCGAGAGCGCAGCATTCACCGTGTTGGACGTGGTCATCTGGACGGTTGAGCACGTGCTGTCTCCGTTTCAAGAGCCACCGATCGTCGTCCAGAGGGCACGCTACGAGCAGCAGCGGGAGCGGGAGCAGCAGCGGCGGCGGGAGAAGGCGGCGGCAGAAACGGCAGAGCGCGATCGTCAGAGACGTGAGCGGCGGGAGAAGGCGGCGGCAGAGGCGGCAGAGCGCGAGCGTCAGAAACGCGAGCGGCGGCGGCGGAGGAAGGCGGCGGAGCCGCCGAGGCCGCCGACCGGAGGAGGTGAGATGGCGGCGGTGGCAGAGGAGGAGCTGTTGAGTGAGGCGGCGAGGGCAGCTGCAGGTGGGGCTGTGGCGAGGGCGGCGGAGGAGGCGGAGGCACGTGAGGCGGAAGAGAGAGAGGTGGTAGCGGCACGGGAGTCGGCAGCGCGAGCGGCGGCGGTGGCGGCGGCGGAGCGGGCGGCGGAGGCCGCGGCCGCCGCCACTGCCGCGGCGGCCGAGATGCGAAAGCATGGCTCGGCGGTTGCGGAGGCGAGCGCGCTGCGTGCGCTGCAGGCGCTCACGAGCAGCACCTCGCTCGAGGAGCGGCGCGCGGCGGCGGCGGCGGCGGCGTCGCACGCGGCGGCCCTGCCTGCCCTCGTGGGGGAGATTGAAAAGGCGGAGCGAGCCGCGGCCGAGGCGACCGACCGGTTCGTCTCGACCGAGGAGCCGGTCATGAATACTCCGACCGATGGCGCGGAGGAGGCGGAGGCGGCGGCGGTTGCGGTAGAGGCCCCTCCCTCTTCTCGCCCGCCAAGGTCCGCCACGGCGGCCGCGGCGGCCGACGCGGGAGCACCGGCCCCCACGCACGGCGCGCCCCCGCCGCCCCACGCCCTCGTCTCGCTCGCAGACGCTAGCTTCGACACGGGCCGGCCGCCGGAGTCCACGATGGGCGGCGAGACGACGTGCATAATTTGCTTCACCGACCCGAAGTCTCACATAGCGACGCCGTGTGGCCATGTGTGCGCTTGCGGGCGGTGTTCCGCAAAGATGGAGCGGTGCCCTGTCTGTCGCGCGCCAGTCGAGAGGTGGTTCCAGGTGCATGTCGCGTGAGAGGGTGTACGTATTTCGATGCGGTGGAGTATAAAAACAAGTGGCAAGTGCGAGGGGAACACGAGAAGACGAGATCACGTGGCCTCAGCGCTGGCAGGAGGCAGAGGCTGCGCCAACGCCACTGGCAGCGCTGCCGTCCGCTCGACTGCCGTCGCGTCAGCCTCCGCCAGAGTCCCAGCCGAGGCAAGGTCTCGCAGATACGCCGACATCTCTGCGGCGCGAACCATGCAGCAGTACACGCCGAGAACGCGCAGCGCCGCCGGCCCGGCGTCCGCGCACGTGAAGACGGCGTCGGACGCCACCGCCACGTTGAGGTCCTCTGCCACCGCCCGGACCGCGGTGGAGAGGACGCACGACTCTGTCCAGCAGCCCGCCAGCAGGAGCGTGTCGACGCCGTGCGCGTCGAGTTCTGCCCGCAGCACGGAGCGCCTGCGGGACACGTCCGGGCACGCGTCGCGGACACGCCCACAGGACAGGACACCCGCCCGCGGCTCGGAAGTGCCCGTCTGGCCGCCTCGCCGCGAAGGCGTCGAAGGCGTGCGAGTCGATGACGCGCGACCTCTCGGAGGAGCAAGCTGCGGCCAGGGGCGGCGGTGGAAGCTGAGGCGAGGGCGAGGCGGCGGAGGCAAGGGCGAGGAGAGGCCAGGGCGAGGGAAATGTCTCCATGCAAACAGCGAGGCTGGGAGGGCTACCCGTTCGCATCTCCACATCCCGTGAGTGCCGGCAGGAGCTGGCGCGGCGCTCGAAGGCGTTCAAAGGCGAAAGTGGCGCCCAAAGGCCGCGCGCTGCGGCGTGTGGCGTGGGGGTGAGCAACGGGGCGAGCAAGCCTCGTGCATGATGGCGCGTCCCTTGTCCGATGCGAGGTAGAGCGGGTTGTCGTGCGACGCGACGCCCCATGGGCCAAAGTACTCGTCGAGGGCGCCGTAGTGCGCGTCGGTGGGCGAGGTGCGGCACCAGCGGGACCAGAGGACGACGACGCCTGCAGACGGGCTTCAGACGGGGTCCAGACAAGGCTCCCAGTCATCGCCGGTGCGACCGAGAGAAACGGCGCCGGCGGCTCGCGCCGCAGTGACGAGATCGCAGAGGCGAGAGAGGACGCGTGGCGGCATGAGCGAGCGGTACTCCTCCTGCGCGTCGTCGATCAGCAGCGCCACGCGCCTCGGCCGGTCGCCGAGACGCCAAGAGCACGAGAAGTGGAGCCGTCTCTCTCGGCAGCCAGCACGGCTGATCCGAAGATTCTCCATGCGGTCGTGCCATTCGAGTCCCGCCGGCACGCTGGCGACGCGAATGGCCGGCTGTAGATCACCATTGGCCGAGGATAGAGAGCGCCGCCCTCGCCGAGGCAAGGCTCGGCGACGAGGCGCTCCTGCTCGCTCCCGGGAAGGAGCGCACCGAGGCAGCACTCGTCCAAAAAGTCCAGGAGGTCGTGCTTGGCGAGGCGCAGCGACGCGGCGAGATGCATGACGTCGGCGAGCACGCCGTGAAGGCGACGGGTTCTCCTCAACCGTCTGTGCTTGTGCGAAATGGGCCACCTTTTAGCGGGCGGGCAGGGGGCGGGCGAAAGCCGCTCGAGGAATTCTTCGGGAAATTGTTTTTTTGGGCCTGGCCGCTTATTGTTATCTTTCGTCTTATCTTGTGCGAAAATGGCCTTTAGAAACTTTTTTACGCCTATACCGCGTTGGTAACTTGCGGTTGTGAACAGAGTCGTTTGGTTATATCCGCATGTTACAATCGCGAGGACGCAATACATGGCACACATTGCGGAATTCGCACTCTACCCCTCTCCGTGAAACTAAGAAGGGGATATGGGAGGAGGGTGGGATCAGAGAATCGAGGCCTCTGCTCCCGCCTGGGATCGCCAATTGCGACCCAGAGCTAGGGGAGACATCGCGAAAACCGCGCCAATAAGTTGCTGCCAATAAGTACGCCGACGGCGGCGCGGCGTGCAATAATTGCAAATGTACTACAAGGATGTGCTGACTCGATTTCTACTCGAATTCTTCTACCCCCACGATTCGGAACGCGAATGTGATAGGACCATCGGGTCCTTCAGCCACCAAAGCGGGATCACCCGAGAGCAGCTGAGCCTGCCTCTGGCCTCGCCTCCCTCTCCTTCAGGCATTCGTGGCATCCTATGGGTCGTCCAGAGTATCGACCTCTGGCGAGTCAGCCGGTCACTTGATGACACCATGAAGTACAGCGATCGCCACCTCGCTGGCCTCTCCGCAGGCCCCCCCGACCGCGTCGAACTCATCGGCGCGGGCTCTCTCGGCTACGGGACCGGCCCCAGCTTCGGCTGAGGGCTAACAAGCTGCCGAGCCCAAATCACTGTGAGAGTCGTGATTTCTTGTTGGTCTTCAAAAATCTCTCTCTCTCCCCTCGGCGGGGCCGCAGCTGCCTCTGGAAGGCAGCGAGAGGTACCGAATGGCGCAAAATCAAGCAAGATTGTGTAACTAACGCACGCTGTGCCACTGTGAAATGGAACTAGCCTGCACACGAGTAGATCAATGTACATGCATGAGATATGGAGGTAGTTGGGCGTCAGGCGAAAGGCGAGCGCCGGGTGGCACGCCGAGAGCGTGTCAGCCAAATATATGGATGGAGGCGATCAATTGCGTGTCAGGCCAAGTCACTAACTACTAATAACAAACTGAAACTCGCTCTCACCTGTCTGTCTGCGCGCCTCGCGCGAACGATGAAACGGCGTGTTGCGGGTCGTGGCGCACAGCCAGGGGTGGAGTGCAGCGAGGCGAAAAGGAGCTGGGCGAAGGGGATGCGGCATGCGGGACGGCTAGTGAGAGTATTCTTGACCCGACAGGCATCTCTAGCAGCGTCGTTACGCATAACGCATGCGCCCTGTCTGAGCTGTCTCGACACACACAGAGATTCACACACACACACACACACACACACACACAGACACACAGACACACACACGGCACACACACACACACACACACACACACACACACACACACACACACACACACACACACACTTAGCTCTTAGGCTAGTTCCATCTTCCAATTGCAATTCCACTCTAATCTCTATGACACGCTAACAAGTAACATCTTGATTAGAGAAAACGTCCAAACCGCAACGGAGCTCTCCGTGTTGCTCCCAGCGCCCTTCCCCGCGCTCCCTGGACCACAGAAGGAGCAAGGATAGGTGTGAAGGTCAACATTGTGAACTATGCAAAAAAGATGTCGCCACTATGGCGACGGCGACGGCAGAGGGCAGTCCAGAGACGTAGGCTGACAGCGCTGCGGGCCCCGTACCGGAATAGAGCCGGCCACAGGCCGTGGCTCGAGAGCGCCAACGCTCCGAGCCACCGCTGCACGCACGCTAGACTAGACTGACAATCCTAAGATAGTCCTTGGAGCGGCCGAGTACCCACCCACCCTCACGCACAGTCAGTGTTCAGCGCTCACTCAAGGATTGGCCCAATGCCGTCCCGCGCATGCAGGGATGGTCGGGTGATCGATCTGCATGTTACATGCGCGCCATCCTTGCTTGGTTGTGCTCGCGTTGCACTATTGCATCCTACGTCTCGAGCTATCGGACATGACTGTCACCTCGAAGGCGGAGAAGGCCTCGGCAATGTTACACTGTCACCTCGAAGGCGGAGAAGGCCTCGGCAATGTTACTCTGTCTCCTCGAAGGCGTGTGGCGGGGGGAAGGGGTCGGGGGCAGCCACATAGTCGATGCTCACGTACGGGTGGAAGAAGTCGCTCAGTTGCCAGTACACTCCCTGCGAGTACACAAACTTGTGCCCACGCGCCAAGGCAACAAACTCGTAAAGGCGCTTCAGGTGAATGACATCGCCTAGCTCCTGGTAGAAGCTCAGCAGCTCTGGGTCCGAGGCGTTCACCTTGGTGACGGTGGCTGCGTGCAGTGTGAAGCGCGAGGTGTTCATCAGTGGGAACGACCCGCTGTCGCTGATGCGGCTGAGATACTCCAGCAAATTTTGTGCGCCCGTGTTGCACGTCACGTCCTCTATGCGGTCGGGGGCGCCGGCCTCCTTGCCCGTCACCCGGAACGGCTGGTACAGTGCGGAGTGGTTGTACAGGGGCATGAAATCGGAGGCCAGACGATTGAGGTGCTCCCCGCGCACCTTCAGCACCGGCTTGAGCGCCTTGGTCCAGTGCTTGGGGCCCCAAAACAGCCCCCCGGTGCAGTTCGGGCAGTCCGGAGGCCTCAGGCAGTAGCGAGCATTCCATGGTGTTTGTCCGGAGAGATGTGGGACGATGCCTCCGACGAGAGATGTGGTGGAGTCGAATTCCATGGTGTAGTTCCGGGCTACGCCTTGATCAACAACCTCGAATGCGACAGCAGTGTGGTAGAGGTGCATGCGATCGGTAATGTCCCCGACAGAGGGAAGGGGGAAGGGGGGGGGGGGGAGAATCGAGAAGAGCGGAGCCTGCAGCCAGTAAATGGTCACAACTGCGTTGGCCGAGAATCGCGGCATGTCAATCCCGTCGTTGCAGAAGGTTGCCGTCGGCGTCGTGTCCGGCGCGGGCGCAAAGGCGCGAACTGCAATGAAGTAGGGGAGCAAGATCGTGATCTTCATCTTGAGGAGGGTCGAGCCGCGGCGCCTATGGCACGCCCGGCGTGAGCTTCGCGACGAGGCCGCCGGGAGGCCGAGGTGGGCGCAGCCGCTTTGGCGGCATT
>NW_005198167.1:334556-339132 GCF_000372725.1 Emiliania huxleyi CCMP1516 | reverse complement strand
ATGTCAGGCGGCAGCTGGCTGGCAAAGGAGGCGGCGGACAGGTTGCGATTTCGGGAAGCGGTGTCTGGAGGCGGCGGCGGCTCGGCGGAGGGTGGCGGGGGCGGCGGAGGGCGGCGGCGGTGAGGGCTGCGGAGGCAGCAACCCGAGCGGTGGGCGCTGCGCCCGCGTCAAGAGGGAGCCGCGCGTATGGGGAGGCGTCGGCGATGGGGTCGGCGACGTTGAGCGTCAAGGCGACGAGGTTGTAAGGAAGAATTTTGGGCCTGCTATGGCACGGTGTGGTGGTGGGTTGATATATGAGCCGGATGGGAGGGGGAGGAGCAGGCGCGCATCCGCGTGTTGGCAGCCGGGGCGGGGGTGGGTGGGTAGAGCAAGATGCCGGGGAGGACAGTGTTCCTCTCCGCGTGCCCCCTCGTCCAGCAAAGGTGGCTCTGCGCCCGCGTCAAGAGGCGCGCGCCGCGAGCGCAGGGGGAGGCGCTCGCCTTGATGCCGAAGCCGGCGGTGATGAAGGCGTCGGCGATGGGGTCTGCGACGTTGAGCGTCAAGGCGACGAGGTCGGGGCAGGAGGAGGTGGACGGCAAAGCGGTGAACGAGTCGGTGGTGCTGAAGTCGGAGGTGAGCTGAGAGACCCGAGCGCCGAGGCAGAACCCACACGCAGCGAGAGAGCTCCCTCTCCGCCGACGTAGCAGACACTGCCCGGCACGAAGAGCGTCAAGGGTACGCGCACGCCAGCCGCCGCCGTTGGGGTCGCAGTCGCCCGTGGGCTGGGGTCGAGGGTCGGGAGCCGCTGTGTGTCGCGCGCGCTGTGGGTGTCTTCTCGGTGCGTGTCAGATCTAAGATGGAGTCCATGCGCCGGCAAACCTGAATCGTCGCCTACACAAGCAGAATGCGCGGGGCGTCAGAGCGCCGGCCGGGCGGAGCGGGCGGAGCGGCGTATGTGCGAGGGAACGCCTGGATTCTTGATGGAGCAATCGTCGTAGCTTGATTGAGCAATCGTCGCTTGCGAGCATTTTATTTTTTTTATTTACGCTCTCCCTAAACGGGCACGTGGGTCGCGACGCATAACCTAGCCCATTTTGACTTTCTAGATTGTGAGCTAAGCCCTGCTCGCAACCCTCGAGTTTGATCGGATTGTGAGCGCGCTGGTAGTAGTCCTGGGCGTCACCAGTCACACTGTGAGTCTGTGAGTGAGCGGAGCTGCTCATAGTCCTAGAAGAAGTAGGATTGCGAGCGTGGGTGCTCACAATCGCACAGAGATGCTACGATTGCGAGGAGTGCTGCTCACAATCCTTTGTGTGTGTGCACACAGTCCTCAGAGACAAATGTTCAGAGAGAGAGAACCCTGTCTGCACGTCTCGCGCGCGCGTGAACAGGGCTCCAGGCCCCAAATGACGTGTGAGTGTTAGATTTGTTTAATGTTCATCAGAGTCACCTAAAAAGACGAAAAGAAAGTTCTTTTTCCGGAGTCGCTTAGGCGGCTCCAGTGGTGTACCTGTGTTAGTGCCAGTGCGCGCCAGTCCCGTGCCCAGTCCTGAGAGAGAGATTTTTAGCAATACCAAACAACTCTAACACTCACACGTCATTTGGGGCCTGGAGCCCTGTTCACGTTTGTTTGCAGTCCTGTGCCCAGTGTTGAGAGAGATTTTTAGCAATACCAAACTTTGTTTGTCAGTGTTGTGCGAGGGAGTTTTATTGTAAAATTCTTTTTCCTCCTCAGGCCGGCGCGCTGGCCGACGAGTCGGCGAGGGTCGCACCCAGCTATCTGGACCGCTGGCGCGGTGGGGTGGACATCGCGAAGAAAAGATAACCGATCATCATGGCTGCGAAAAGAATTTGCCAATTCTGCCCTCTACTTAACCGTACTTAATCGGGAGCATCGAACTTGCGCGGCGACCTTACGAGTGCACGCGAGAGAGGCCGTCCGGTGAGGTGTGTGTGGTCGAGCTGTGGGGTACACGCCGGTCGCCGCTGGGTGCATCGGCCCTCGGCATTTCATGGTGCACAACAGGGCTGTTTGGCGTCTCGCGGGCAGGGAGGGGTTGGGCGTTGCGTGCGCGCACCTGCCTGAGGGGCCATGCCTTCGAGCTTCGTCCAGCGGACCTCTGTCGTTGGACGGCCAGACGCCAGAGGGCGGCCGCGACACGTTATGAGCTGCGACAGGGGACACCCGCGGCGACGCGAGGGACAGGGAGCTCGACACACCTCGAAATCTGTAATCTGTAAAAGTGCCCAAGGAAGGTGCCACACGGAGTGTTTTTGCCGCGGGACGACCCGCCCGGCGTCGCTCGCAGTCGCACGCCGTCCTCGCCCACGCACGCGCTGATGATCGCCGCAAGAACTCACGGTAGCGAGAACGAATCCACGGGGCGCGGGTACACCAACCAAGGTCGGAGCCCCTCGCAAAGTTACAGACGATCCACAGCTTCACAACCCACAATTCACCACTGCAGCAGGCGGCCACATCACTCAGCGCGCTCCAGAAGGCAAATGTTGGCGGTGCGGTTAGCGCTCTTGCTTGGCGCGGCGCGCGCCTTCTACCTGCCCGGCGTCGCGCCGCGCGAGTACGGCACAGGCGAGCGGGTGGAGCTCAAAGTCAACAAGCTAACGAGCACCAAGACTCAGGCGGGCGACGGCCTGCGCGCGCCTGTCCGCCTTCAGCACGCAACTCTCTGCCCACGCGCACTCCCTCTGGCGCAAAGTCGGTGAGCGTCGGCGCTGCTGACGCACGGCTAGCCGCCTCTCCGGTCTGGATGTGCGGTGTCGCCCACTGCGTGCGAGGGACAGCTTGCTCGCCTTCTCACCACGCAAACCCTGTGTTCTCTCTGCGTGCGAGCGCGTGCGCCTGACGGCCGCACGTCCCCGCGCAGCTTCCCTACGAGTACTATGCGCTGCCCTTCTGCCGGCCCGACGAGGTGGTCGTGGTGGCGGAGAACCTGGGAGAGCTGTTGCGCGGTGCGGCCACAGCAGCCGGCGGCGGCGGGCCTTGTCCCTCGTGGCTGAAGCCGCCCTCGCGCCGGGTCGGAATAGGCGACCGCATCATGAATTCGATGTACGAGCTCAAGATGGGCGCGCTTCCTGCCCCATGCGGCCTTCCTTCTTCTACCCTTCGCGACGGCTCGTTGTCCGTGACCGGCCGGCCGCCCGCCGCGCCGCGCAGGCGTCGACGAGACTTGCAAAGTGCTCTGCCGCAAAGAGCTGACGGAGAAGGAGGCGGCGGAGTTTGCGCTCCGCATCGACGAGGACTACCGGGCGCGCGTTGCGCCTCTCTCGCCCTCGCGCCCCTCTCCTCCCGCTCCACTCTGCGCTCTCGTCTGCACCGAGTCGCTGCCGTGCCGCACAGCTGCCACCCTCACCCTCACGCTCGCACCTCACACCTCACGCCCCCGCCTCCTCCTCCGCAGGTGCACTGGGTGATGGACAACCTGCCCTCCGCGACAAAGTACGTCGACGAGACCAACCCGGCCAAGCCGCTCACCATCTACGACCTCGGCTTCCCTCTCGGCGCGCTCACACCCCGCCGCCGCCCCCCGTGGCAATGGCGCGGTTGTCCGTCCACACACGCGCACCGGGCCCTTGCACTTCGAATGCCGTGCCGGCTCCTGTCTTCTAGATGTGGATTCGTGAGGGCTGCCTGGCCCCTGCCCCACCACCGCTGTGTGTGGAGAAGTTTACGTGACCTCACCTCACCTCGGCTATTGCACTGGTGTCTGTGCGGGTGCCTCTCCCTGAGATCGCACACAACAGCCTCGTGTGCAATGCCCCGTGTGTCCCGCGAGTGCGTGTGCCCCGTCGTCCGTGCGAGGACCGTGTGCACCACTGCCTGACTGACCTGCCCTCACAACGCCCACCGCGGTGCGTCTTGTCTCGACCCCCCCTCACCTCGACCCCCTCACCTCGACCCACCTCCAGCGCGCCCGCTCTCTGCTGCCAGGCTTCCGCGGCTCCGGCGAGATTCCTGGAACGGCGGTGGGGAGGGCGTACCTCAACAACCACCTGCTCCTCACCGTCAAGTTCCACAAGGACCCGTCGAGCTTTGAGGGGGCGCGCATCGTCGGCTTCGAGGTGGAGCCGTGCCTAGGTCTCGGAGGCGGAGAGGGGGGGAGAGAGGGGGAGAGTGGGGGGAGATCGTGTAGGTGGAGCCGTCCTCGATCAAGCACTCGTACTCGGGCACGTGGAGGCGCGACACTTCCGAGACACTTCCGAGACACCCTTCCGAGACACTTCCGAGACACTTCTGGTACTCGTGGCACACACGGGGAGGCGCGGCGCCCTCGCTCGCCCACGCCTCTCAGCCACGCCTCTCGCCCGCACCTCCCCCGGCCTCCCCGCGGCCACACGCTCTCTTTTCGGCCACCCTCCCCCGGCACACCTCTCGCCCACCACCGCTCCACCTCCTCGCCCCACCTCTCTGGGCCACCTCTCTGCCGTCTCTTAGCTCTGCCGCCCCTCTCTCCCTCTCCCCCTCTCCCTTTCTTACTTACGCTTCATGCTATAGATGCCCGTGATCTGAATGCAATGGTCTCCTTTTGTGTCAAGGGCTCCCCTTCTTCTGCGAGTTCCTTTCTCGGGCTGGCCGACA
>NW_005198167.1:314355-334456 GCF_000372725.1 Emiliania huxleyi CCMP1516 | reverse complement strand
ACATGTCCAGGACATGTCCAGGACACCTCTATGACATGTCTCATAGGCGAGGCTCGAGGAGCGTGGCGTGACATGTCCAGGACATGTCCAGGACACCTCTATGACATGTCTCATAGGGGATGAGCGGCGCGGCGGAGGCGGTCTTCACGTACGACGTGAAGTGGGAGGTGTCCGACATCAAGTGGGCCTCGCGCTGGGACACGTACTTGCTGATGGGCGACGAGCAGATCCACTGGTGCACCACCCTCGCCCCCCACCTCTGCCCCCCTCCCATCCCCCAAACCCACACACACACAAACCCACACACACACACACACACACACACACACACGCACACGCACACGCACATGCACACGCACACGCACACGCACACGCACACGCACACGCACACGCACACGCACACGCACACGCACACGCACACGCACACGCACACGCACACGCACACGCACACGCACACGCACACGCACACGCACACGCACACGCACACGCACACGCACACGCACACGCACACGCACACGCACACGCACACGCCCACGCCCACGCCCACGCCCACGCCCACGCCCACGCCCACGCCCACGCCCACGCCCACGCCCACGCCCACGCCCACGCCCACGCCCACGCCCACGCCCACGCCAACGCCAACGCCAACGCCAACGCCAACGCCAACGCCAACGCCAACAGCCCCACCCACCCACTTGCTCCGCCAGAAGCTCTCGTGAACGGCTCTCTGACGGCTGACGACTCTAGCTAGTTA
The DNA here is from genome assembly GCF_000372725.1 of Emiliania huxleyi CCMP1516. Classification (NCBI taxonomy): domain Eukaryota; phylum Haptophyta; order Isochrysidales; family Noelaerhabdaceae; genus Emiliania; species Emiliania huxleyi. The sequence goes on along the minus strand of NW_005198167.1, from coordinate 333,702 downwards.
GTAATTAATTATAATTAATGACTTGATTAGGTTCTCGATCGTCAACTCGCTGATGATCGTCCTCTTCCTCTCCGGCATGGTGGCCATGATCCTGATGCGCACGCTGCACCGCGACTTCAACCGGTACAACGCCATCGAGGCGGCCGAGGAGGTGGAGGAGGAGACCGGCTGGAAGCTCGTCCACGGTGATGTCTTCCGGCCGCCGCAGAACCCGATGATGCTCTCTGTCCTGGTCGGCACGGGCGCGCAAACCTTCTGCATGACGGTCCGCGAGCCCTGCCTCACTCATTCATTACCTAACTAATTACCTAACCTTTTGCATGACGGTCCGCGATCCCTGCGGCTCGCGGCGCTCTGCCCCCCTCCGCTGCGCCGCACGCCGTTCTCCCCTCCCGCCTCTCCTCTTGCCTTCACCGCCCCCACCCTTCCTGCCGCCCGTCGCTCCCGCCGCCGCCGCCACCTCCCCACTCCGAGTCGCCGCTGATGCCGCCGCCACCTCAACCGTACCCTCTGATGCGGCGTGGCTGCGCCGACGCGCGGACGCGGCTGCCCCCGCAGGTCATCACGATGGTCTTCGCGGTGCTCGGCTTCCTCTCGCCCGCCAACCGCGGCGGGCTCGGCACCGCCATGCTGCTGCTCTTCGTCTTTATGGGCGTGCCCGCCGGCTACGCGTCCGCCTTCCTGCACAAGACGCTGAAGGGGGTGCGCAGCGACGGAGAGGGGAGAGGGGGGAGGGGAGAGGGGAGAGGGTGTGTGTGTGTGGGGGGGGGGGGGTGTGGGGGGGGGAATGCCAAGACAGCGGCGTGCTCTAGCCGGTGTGGGCGGTCTCACGACGCCCGCGTGATACCGCACCACCCACGGGGCTGAACCCACCCTGGGTTCGGTACTCTGGAGGTATGGGAGTAGGTGGACGGGCGCACGGGTTCGGTACTCTGGAGGTATGGGAGTAGGTGGACTGGCGCACGAACATCCTGCTCACGTCCACCTTCTTCCCCGGCGTCGTCTTTCTCATCTTCTTCGTCCTCAACTGCTTTGTGTGGGGCGAGAAGTCGTCTGGCGCCGTCCCGTTCGGAACCATGTTTGCGCTGCTGGTGTTGTGGTTCGGAATCTCCATGCCGCTGGTCTTTGCGGGGTGCGCCCGCCCGCCGCCCCACCTCCTGCCCCACCCGCCGCACCACCCGCCGCCCCACCTCCTCCCCCGCCTCCTGCCCCACCACCGCGTGCCTGCACCCAAGCACACTCCTGCGGCACACATCCTGCGCCGTCCGCGCCGCCGCCGCACGACACACGGCGCCGCGCCAAGAGACGTGACGCAGCGCAGCCGGCCTGGCCTTCCGACCCCGCCTCTCCCCCGACCGCAGGTCCTACCTCGGCTACCGGCGCAAGAACGTCGACTTGCCGGTCCGCGTCAACCAGATACCGAGGCAGGTGCCCGAGCAGGTCTGGTACATGAGGCCCGCCTTCTCCATCGTGGTTGGCGGAGTCCTCCCTTTTGGCGCGCCGCCTCCGCCGCCCCGCCGCTCCGCCGCCCCGCCGCCCCGCCGCCCCGCCGCCCCGCCGCCGCCCAACACCACCGCCGCCGCTGCTGCTCACCGCTCTCCCTCACCGCCGCCGCGCCGCCACAGGCGCTGTGTTTATCGAGCTCTTCTTTATTCTCTCCTCCATCTGGCTGCACCAGTTCTACTACGTGTTTGGCTTCCTGCTCCTCGTCTTCCTCATCCTGATCATCACCTGCGCCGAGATCACCATGGTGATGTGCTACTTCCAGCTCTGCGCGGAGGACTACCACTGGTGGTGGCGCGCATTCCTCACCTCGGGCGCGCGCCCGCCCAGAGACACACGACAACAACGGCGCTCCACACTCCGTCGGCGGCGGGCGTTGCAGCGCACAGCCGCCGCACTCTCGCCCCGCGCCCCACGACGCCCCGCAGCCGGCCGCGAGCGCGCGTGGCCACCAACTCGAGGTAGCGGGCGCCGGAGAACCCCGCGCCGCCTGCGCCAGCCGCCCTCTCTCCCGGTCGGCAGGCTCGTCGGCGGGGTACATGTTTGCGTACTCGGCCTTTTACTTTTACACCAAGCTCGAGATCACAAAGCTCACCTCGTGCTTGCTCTACTTCGGCTACATGTTCATCGCCGCCCTCGTGTTCTTCGTCCTCACGGGCACCATTGGCTTTTACGCGTGCTACTGGTTCGTGTGGAGGATCTTCTCGGCCATCAAGGTGGACTAGGGAGGAGGGGAGAGGGGGAAGAGAGAGTGAGAGTGAGAGAGAGAGAGAGAGAGAGAGACCGGGCGGCCGTCGGTGGTGCGGCTTGTGGCGAGCAGCGCAGAACCTGCACACGGACTCGCGCCGCCGCAGTGATGTCATGCCTTGCACGGCCCCTGCGGATTATGTGTTTTTGCGCACCAGCCAGTAGAGCTGAGAATCTGGTTTATGCACACGCCTGCGGCCGCGGCCGGGGGCCGGCGCGCGTGTTCCGCCGTGTGCACTCAAATCTGGAAAACGAAGCTCGTTGATGCGCTGCGGAAAAAGCCGTCATCAAAAACACATCATCTCGGGGGAGCCGAACGGGGAGCGCGGCGGTGAGACTGAGAGGGAGCGCATTCCCCGCCAGTCTCGTTGACGTCGCAGCCCTCCTTCGACGCGAGATGCACGCGCTTGGCGTCGCGCGCGTGGAGTGCCTCAAAGAGCTTGGAGGGCGGTAAGGTAAGTATAAGGTAACGTAAACTTCTCACACCAAGAGCTATTCTTTTTTGTTGTAAAATTCTTTTTTGACATGGCGCCATGGGCAGGCTCGACCTCTCTTACGTTGAAGTAATGCGATTGTGCGTCAGGCGAAAGGCGAGCGCTGGCGGGGGCGCGGCGCTGACGGCGGCGGCCCGAGCGGCGGACAATGCGAACGGAAATTCAGCTGCTTGCTTTTCGGGTTACACGTTGCATCGACTCATTGTACCAACGCACGAGGCAATGGAGGTCGAGGACGGCGAGAGCTGCACCGTGTGCATGAGCCGCCCTCGCAGTGTTCGCAACCTGCCACGGGGGGTCCCGGCCGACGTCATGATCGTCCGCCAGGGGTCCGGGGTCGCCCAGGCAAGTGGCCCAAATCCGATGAGTTTTCCAAGTGTGAACAACCGTTGAGAGGTGTGAATTCATCCCGGGCGGGGTGCGGGGCGGTAGCCCCGCAGAGAAAATTTTGCGTGCTGGGGCACTGAGATCGCAGTTTTTAGTCCACGGCGGATGCCAGCGGCAGCTGTTTCGAAGACACCCGGTGTCGCATTTGAGCATGAATCAGCGTCCTTTCTGCTGGCATCACGCATAGGTGCCGGCAAGCAGCTACCGACGTCGCGCCTAGAGAAGATCACGGCCGCTGCCAAGCAGGCCAAGCTCGATCTCGACCGCGACCGCGCCTCTGCCGCCCTCCCCCCCGCGCCTGCCGCAGCCAGCCTTGCGCCCGGCGTCGCTGCCACCGGCCCCGCCGGCCTTGCGCCCGGCGCCGCTGCCACCGGCCCCGGACCCGGCCCCGCCGCTTCTGACACCGCCGCGTCCGCGGCGCCCGCCGCCGACTAGCCGACGGAGTCGCCGCTCACAAGTGCAACACCAATGCTCGAGATCAGCACGAACGTGTGATTGCAACGTACGACAGCGCGGGTAGGTTCGACTGGTGGTGCGGACGCGTGCAGCAGATGCTCTGCAAGTCGGGCGGCAAGAGGAGGAGCTACGTGCGGACCTATCTCCCCGTGCCGTTCGACGAGGCTAAGGTGGTCGAGGGAGGCGCTGGCGACCGCCGGTCTTTGCGTGGGCGACTTCATCGCCGAGGTCAACGGTAAGTCGACGACCGGCGGCTCCTTTGGCAAGCTGCTGCCTGCTGCAGCGATGGCGGAGATTAGGCTGCGGCTCATCCGAGTGCAGGTGGTTGATCCCGGCCATCTACACCTCCCTGACCTACGAGCATAAGTGTCTCCCCCCCCCCCCCCCCCTCACACACAGGATTGACGCTGATCACGGGGCTCGCTCCCTCCTCGCCGCCGCGAGAGGACCAGGCGTGCCCGCGCGCCGCGGGGGCTCTGTAGACAGCCAGACGGGTCCGCGCGGTCGGACCGACTTTTTTCAGACTGGACTATTCTGGATACTAAGGGTATGTGCAGCTAAATCTCACTGAGCTGAGCTCATATCTGCCCTCAGTATCCTGTTTTGAGTTCGGGAATGCCTTCAGTATCCTGTTTCCGTGTACGGAGGGCCGCGTCCGGACGATCATGACGTCGGCCGGGACCCCCCGTGCGGGGGCCTTCAGCCTGCCGTGGCGGAGGGCTGGCTCCGGCAGCGAGAGGAACCACTGCAGCCAAGTGGGGAGGTCGGGGCGTCGGCGCCGGTGGGGTGGCAGCACTCTGCAAAGGCGAGCGCCTTGAAGAAGGTGGCAAAGCCTACACAGAGCAGTCATGCCACACGAGAGAGTGGGGCCAGCGCAGCCCATGCGGCTCGGGCTCAGGCGGCTCGGGGAAGAGAGGAGGCCGTGTGTCGAGCTCGAGGCGAGAAATCCCACGATCCCGCACGGCGCGCGCCACGCGCGCACGCACACGAGCACGGCCGTCGACACTGCGCACGGGACTGGCGCGCACAAAGAATTTTACAACAAAACTCCCAGGAAAAGAATTCGAGTCAGGGCCAGGCCCTTGAAGGGCCCCGCCCCCAGTGGGGGCGGGGCTGAGTGGGGTATGCTACATGGCGGGCGGCGGCTAAGGCAGGCGATAAATATTGAATATATTGCTCCAATAGTTAGAGAGGCGATCAATATCAATATATATGGCAATATAGTTAGAGGAGAGGCTGGGCCTGGGCTGGTCAGGACCGTCAGGTGGGTCCATCCTGGGCTTGAAAGTGGCTCTAAATCGTTAAAAACGGGCCAAAATCGCTTCGAAATCGCTTAAACCGCATTAAAAATCGCCTTGAACTCGCGATTTTTTTCGATTTCAGCCCACATCTAGGCGATGTTTGGGACAAATGTGCTCTTGGAGGTTAAAATCAGCGATCAATATGTCAATATATTGTCAATAGTTAGAGGGGATGCTGTCAATAATCAATATCAATAGTTACAGGGGCGAGAATCAATATTGATCGCCTGCCTTAGCGGCGGCGCGGCGGCGCCACCGCACACCGCAGGCTCTCCAGGCAGTGCGCCCACCACGACGTCGTCAAGGCCTCACAATGGAGGCATCACGTGTCCCATGCGCCCGTCAAGTCGGAGCCAGTCTGCGGCGACCACAGCGCTCACCGCAGGGATCGGCGAGCTTTTCAGAGTCAAGCGATTGCGCCTGGTATGCGCGAGAAATCGGCGCTGTCTAACCCCTATTGGTGGCCGCCTACTCGCGCGAGATTCGCCGAGGTTTGGCCGAGGTGTCGAGCGTGGGTCGTCGCGCTGTCCGCGCGCGCCTTCTTGCCGCGCAGCTCAGCAAAGGTGTCGAGAATGATACCAAAGACGACTCAATCCGATCAATGGGTCAGCTCACGCCACGAACCAGTCTAGCTGCGCGTCCCAGTCGCGCACCGACGTCCGCACCTTCTCCCGCGCCTTCTCCTTGCCAAAGGCAAAGAGGCGCACGACGCCGTGCCGTCCACCGGGCTCCTCGGCGGCCGCCTTGCGCTTGGTGAGCCGGCGCCACCCCTCGGGCGGCGGTGCGCCTGGCTTCCAGGACACCGCCAGCACGTCCGACGCGCCGGCGGCGCGAAGCTCCTTCTCCCAAGCGCCGAGGGTGTGTCCGGTGGACCACACCTGGGGTGGGGCAGGGTGTGGGTCACTCGCTTGCCCACAGGGCGAGGGGAAACGGCCACGCGCTGTCCCCCCAAACATCTTCCGTCGGGCAGTGCAGGAGTCGCGCGGCATTTCAAGTGCAAGGCGAAGGGTGGCCGGTGGGCCGCACCTGCAGCTGCGTCGCGCCCGCCCCCGGGCCGCGCATCACAAAGTGCGCCTTGACGCGCCGCAAACTGTCGAGCGAGAGGCGGCCGTGCGTGCGCGTGTGCTGCCGCGGGTGCTGCCGCCAGCCGAAGAGCGGGTCGCCGCCGAGCTTGCCTGTCACACCATGAACGCGTGACGGACGTGGGCCTGGGCGTGTCCAGCCCGTGGCCCCGATCGAGCGCGCCACAGCGCTTGCCGCAGTGGAAGAAAGCCAGCCACCACCACAAGTCCACCGGCGTGTCGAGCTCGTCGCCCGCCGCCTCGCCCGCCGCCTCGCCCGCCGCCTCGCCCGCCGCCTCGCCCGCCGCCTCGCCCGCCGCCGCCGCCGACGGCGCCGCCACCGCCACCGCTGCCGCTGCCAACACTGCCGCCGGCGGCGGCGAAGCTGCGCTGCCCACCACCTCAGCTCCTCGCACTCCGCCTCCGCCGCCGCCGCCGCCGCCTCCGCCGCCGCCTCCGCCTCCGCCTCCGCCGCCGCTGCCGCCGCTGCCGGCGGCGGCGGCGGCGGCGGCGGGCGCCTCCCAATGCCGGCGTGGGCCGTCGCGGTATCGGCCGCCCGACGTGGCGAGCACCTTTTTCGACGGGAACCACCGAGATTACCCGAGATTGCCCGAGATTGCCCGAGAATAGGCGCAGTGGCGAGCACCTCCTCGACGGCCTCGCGCCGGAAGATTGCCGTCTGGTGGAGCGCCTAATCTCGGTGAACCTCGGTGAACCTCGGGTCATCTCGGGTCAACGAGGTGGTGCCCGTCTGGTGGAGCGCCGGGATCTCGACGAACCGCCCCGCCGCCATCTGCTCGGGCGAGAGGAGAGAGTTTTGCCTGCGTCATGACCGCACGACCCAAGGTCAGGTCGCAGCGGCGCCGCAAGCGCCCGCCCCGGCGGTTCACTCGCAGGTCGGAGAAGAAGGGACGGTGCAACAAGGTACGGTGCCGTGTCGTCAGGGCACCGCGTGGATGGAAGGGCTGCGAGTACAGGGACTGAGGCGGAGCACGGTCGAGTTGGCCTCTCGAATGCTAGTCGGCATACAAGCAGTCTGTATCCGCATCTCGGGGGCCTTGCCACGCGACGTACTGCTCCATGCCCGGCCTCGGCCACCCAACCAGCTCTGCCTGGCAGCTGACGGCATCCCACGTAGGCTGGGCCTGCAGCGCGGCCAGCATCCGCGCGAACGCGTCCGCCGGCCGCCGCTCGTCGTCCGACTCCATCTGCGCGAGGAGAGGCGCGCGGGCATGCGCCAGCGCGAGCGACATGGCGGCGCCTTGCCCGCGGTTGGCACCGTCGCGGTAGCGCAGCACGCGCAGCCGGTGCTCGGGGCGGCTCGCGGCGGCGACCTCAGCCGCGCTCAGCGGCCGCTGGTCCACTCCCGGCTGCGCCGCGTCGAACGACGGGTGGTCCTCCGTCTCGGGCGCTCGCAGCGGCTGCAGCAGCGCGGGGTTCGAGGCGGGCGCGGCGCCGCCAGCGGTGGAGAGCTCGTCGGTCGCGCGCGCGCCGAGCTCGTTGGCGAGGGCGAGGAGGAAGCCGAGCGAGCCGTCGTCACCGCCGTCAAAGGCTGCGAGGACCTCGAGGCTCGCACCGCCAGGAAGCTGCTGCTTGAGCATGTCCCGGAGCGCGACCGTCAGCCACGGCATCGCATTGTACACCGGGAGGATGACGCTCAGCGCGACTCGTGGGGGTTCGGAACTCATGTATGTACACCGCGCATATCGTAGGGAGGCGACGCTGGGCGGGGGCCCCAAGCGTTGAATTCTTTTGCGTACGTACGTCTGCAATCAGTCTTCGCGTGCCGCCTGTCGTTCGCTCGGGCGCCTTGGGCGTCGGGGTGGCGAGCAGGGGACGCAGCTCTGAGCGACGCGTGCCGGATGGAGTCCGGCCGCGGGTGACTAGGGAAGTTCGCTCAGGATGTGTGGCAGCCGCCCCGTTGGCTGAGTGTCTTGTCTTGTGGTTCTGTGTGTCGCTCCTGTGTGACCGTCATCGCCCGTCCTGCGTCCACCCATACCGCGTTGGTGTCCCAGTCGTTGGTCGGACTGTGTTGGTGAACCTTCTTTTCTAGACCGGAAGGATTGAGAGCAGCCTCGCTCTCAATCCTAGAAGTCGAAGGATTGTGAGCAGCACTCCTCGCAATCGTAGCATCTCTGTGCGATTGCTAGCACCCACGCTCGCAATCCTACATCTTCTAGGACTAAGAGCAGCTCCGCTCCCAAGGTGACTGGTGACGCCTACGACTACTACCAGCGCGCTCGCAATCCGAGCAAAGTCTAGGATTGCGAGCAGCACTGCTCGCAATCCTAGCAACATGCCTCCGATTGCGAGCAGTAGCGCTCGCAATCCTACATCTTGTAGGACTATGAGCGGCGGCGCTCACAATCGTACCCAAGATCCGAGGATTGCTAGCAGCTGCCCTCATAGTTGCAGACTAAGTCTCGAATATGGCTCGTAGCTTAGTTAGGCTCAAATAGACGAAAACAAACGTGGTGATGATGGACGCTTATTTGCTTGCATAGATAGCCATTAATTAAATACAGTCAGTGATGTATCACGGTGCCGCCAATACGCGCCAATGGATTCGGAGTACCGGTCTTGGCAACCTCCGCTGTTGTTGTTGAAGGCAAGGTGTCGTCTGCATTCACTCCCCCAGCCTCTCGCTCTCATGCATGGAGCATGCGTTTGGTGGATGGTAAAGGCCCCATCGCATAGGCCTGGGTGCTGGGAGAGGCGCGCGGGCGCTCGCAGGTTGTCGCAAGTTCTCGGTTAGCTTGTTGATTTGTTATTGAGTTTGTGGGGGGCCGTGAACATCTTAAGTTATAATCCTAGCTTGCCAGGAAAAGGGTTGTTTATTTGTTTGACCCGCTCGCCTGTGCCGAATTACTCGCGCGAGGCATATGGATACCTCAGCTAGTGCTTGGGCACGAACGCCAGCGCGGCATGGAGACCTCAGTATGCCGTTCCGGTCGCGGCGCGGGCGGCGGGCACGAACGCCAGCGCCGTGGGCTGCACCAGTCCAATGGAGGGGCGCGTGCCGGTCGCCGGGTCCATGTACGCTTCGTACCGCAGCGCACCTGTATGGGGCGTGTCGTGTGACACGGACATGCCCACAGGACGAAAGGCGTGCCTTCGGGTGCCGCAGCGAGAGCTCCGTAGGCGCCTTCGAGCAGCTCGCGCGGAGGGCGCAAGCAGTACGGCTGCGCGGCGGCGGCGGCGGGGGCCTTGCAGTCGAGTGCGAAGGCGAAGGCGAAGAGGCGCGGCTCGGCTCGACCGAGGAAGTGGCTGGCGGAGCCGCGGAGCCGCTCCGGCGTGACGGCGACGGCGGTGCCTGCCCGAGGCCGCAGGAGAGGGAGCGAATCACAGGGGAAGGAGGCTAGGAGGGAGAGGGGGCCCCTTCCATTCATTCGGGGACCGTGTGCCGGCTCGACCCCGCTAAGCGGTGCCTGCGAGCAGGTCTGCGGAGGCGGCGTTGCCCATCGCGACGTGGTCCACGCCTGTCATGGATCCGGGGACGCAAGGTCAGGTGCGGTGAGAGGTGGTGTCTGAGCTCTGCTCACCGATCGCCACGACGAGCGGCGTCGCGGCACTCACCGGCAGGTTGCGGTCGGAGAGGGAGTAGCGCGCCTGCTCTCAAATGGCGCGGGCGGCATATGAGGCAGCGTGATGAATGGAGCTGCGCGCCCCTCGGGCCGCCAATGGGCTAACCCTCGCGGGCCTGGCCATGGGTTGGGAGTGCGTCGAAGCGCGTCCACAATGGAGCGTCCGAGGGACAGCGTCGAGGTGCAGAGCCGAGGATGGCTTCACCATATCGCGCTCAGCTTCTCTCGGCGCGATGTCGCACGGGCCTCCCGCGCAGCTGCATCTCGGCCATCTCTCGCTCTCGGCTGGATCTCGGCTGGATCTCGGCTATCTCTCGCGCGTCGGAGACGGTGCCGAGGCAGCCGCCGCGGGGGTGCAGCCGCCACGGCGCGTAGCGTGGGTCGGTGAGGCATCGCCACTTGTCGAGCTCGACCGCGGTGAAGCCGACCTGCGATTGGCAAGCGGGCACGGCCAGTCACCCACTGAGGTGCTACTCCCCAGCCCCGACGTTGGTGAAGCCGACGCGACCTCGGCCGCCAGCGTGAGGTTGGCGGCGGCAGCCATTCGAACGACTGCGGCGCGCAGCTCCACCAGTGGGGCCGCCATGCCGGCCTAGGGGGGAGGGAGCAACCTGCATGCAAACGATCGGACCCGGCACCCCGCCCAAGGCCAAGCATGCCCGCCTCGTTGCCAAGGCCCGTCGCCGCGCGCGGCTCCGTGGCCGGCGGCAACGGGCGGAACAGAGCAGCGGCACGAGGCGAGACGCGCATCACGGGGAAACGATTCGCGACGTACTCGCGCACCGCCCGCGCGTTCGTGTCGCGCACCTACTCGCGGCTGGCGGCGCGAATCGACGCCGGCACGCGCACGATCTCCGCCCGCGATCGCGCGTCTGCGCGCGTGCACACGCAGCAGCGACTGAAAGAGGTCGGGCCGTTCGACGAGCGGCTCGAAGGGAGAACCGCGCGCAAAGTGGAGGGTGGTGTTCGTGCCTATAGAGCAAACTCGCACACGGGTAGATGCGATGGACAGACCTGTCCCTACCAGATACGGTGTGTGCGCGTGTGTGTGTGTGTGTGCGTGTGTCTAGGAGGAACTCAGATCTCAGTCAGAACGGCGTGTGCAAAGCGAGTTGGATATGCGTGCCGTTCAGCGTGACGACGCGGACATCCGTCTGCGCGGGCGCAACGCGCTCCATGGCGGAGGCAACCGCTGCGGCGGTGGCGGCGTCCGCCGTCGTGACCAAGATCAGGCTCCGGTTGAAGGGAGAGAAGCCGGTGTCCCCAGCTTTCCGGTGGTCCGACGTTAGTGTCGCCGCATTGATCAACGTGCTGATCGGCGCGCCCTGCCCTTGGTTCCACTCCATCACTGGCCACGAGAGCCGCTCCGACACGTACGTTTCCCACGAAAAGTAGGTGGACTCCCGCTCCGGCGGAGTGCAGAGCATCGAAACCACCGCGTCGCGGGACTTCAACGCATACTGCCCGTCCCGCATGTAATGTTTCCGAGAGTGCGTGTCGCCCTCTCCCCACGGCCCGAGGAGCGCCTGTGCGTACAGCGACGACGGGTTCGCTCCGGCCGCCGACATGTTTGACGAGAAGCCGAGCTCGAACGGGCCTCCAGTCCCGGTCCGAACGATTTCAAAAGCCGCCTCGAGAAGCGGCGTGGCGGCATCGAACGTGGCCGAGTGCCTTGTCGGGTCGCAGCCGTGTGCGAAGAGAGTCAGCATTGGAGGAAGGGTGGAGGCGAGGGATGGAGGCGGAGGCTGACAGTGGGATGAAGGCGGACAAGGTGACCTCTATTGTAAAGTTATTTTTTTAATTTTTTTCTTTTTGAGAGCGCCTTCGTTGTTAATAGTACAAACCCAATGATCCTCTGCGAGCGGTCCTTCGTTGCAGTCGCACACACGCACACGCCACGCCGCACTTTCCTATTTCCACACGACACTGGGCACGGGACAGGCGCGCACTGGCACTAACACAGGTTAAAGTAGAAAACATATACCGCAAAGAGATATCCCACTGCTGCTCCAGTGGTTTTTTCATACTCATGCCTCAGTCGAAGACACAACGACCCCTGGAATTGCGACTGTGTGATTATAGAGGGAGACGCGAGAGCGGCCGCCAGCTTGGCGTGCCAGCGGAAGCGGCGAGGCCACAAGGGCGGCCGAGAGCGGCGAGAGGAGGGCGAGCGAAGCGCCGCCATCGATGTCCTCACGTGTCTGAATCCGGGAGTGGAATTTTGGGTGGAACATTCTCGGCTGTCTTTTCTTTCTTTCTTTCTGGTTGGTCCCTTGGAGTGTCTGTTTTCTTTCTTTCTCTTTGTTTGGATTTCTTCAGAAAGAAAATTACATCGCTTTCTTCCACCACTGGCACTGCTTGACCTTGAGGTCCAAACATGGCACCACTCAGCCGTCAGCCCTACTCGCTCACATGCTCACCGCACCGCCCCCCCATCGAGCCGCCCCGCGCGAGCTGGCTTCAACAAGCTCCTGTAGTGCATCTACGCCGCTAAACGCCCGGCCGTACAGAGCCCCCGATACCTCACCGCCCCAGCTCCCACGCCTCGACCTTCTTCGGCAGCAGCTGGTTCGAAAAGTCCTCTCCGTGGCCCAGGCAGCCGCGATTGCCCTGGCCCCACGCGAAGAGGGCTCCGTCGGCGGTGCGGACGAGGCTGTGGCGCTCTCCAGCGGACACAACGACGACGCGCCGCCCAGCAAAGGCCTCGATCTTCTTTGGCAGCAGCTGGCGCTGCTCGTCGCCGTGGCCCACCTGGCCTAAATATCCACTGCCCCAGCTCCAGACGGCGCCGTCGGCGGTGAGGGCGAAGCTGTGACTGCCTCCAGCCGACACAGCGACGACGCGCTGGCCAGCAAAGGCCTCGACCTTCTTCGGCAGCAGCTGGTCCTGCTCGTCGCAGTGGCCCAACCGGCCTGCCCCTCCATAGCCCCAGCTCCAGACGGCGCCGTCGGCGGTGATGGCGAGGCTGTGGTAGAGTCCAGCCGACACAGCGACGACGCGCTGGTTAGCCAAGGCCTCAATCTTCTTAGGCAGCAGCTGGTTCTGCTCGTCGCCGTGGCCCAGCCGGCCAAAGGCTCCATTGCCCCAGCTCCAGATGCTGCCGTCGGCGGTGAGGGCGAGGCTGAGACCATCTCCAGCCGAGACAGCGACGACGCGCTGGCCAGCAAAGGTCTCGAGCTTCTTGGGCAGCAGCTGGTCCTGCTGGTCGCCGTGGCCACCGCCCCAGCTCCAGAGGGCGCCGTCGGCGGTGGTGGCGAAGCTGTGGCTGCCTCCAACCGACGCGGCGACGACGCGCTGTCCAGCAAAGGCCTCGAGCTTCTTGGGCTGCCACTGCTCCTGCGAATCGCCGTGGCCTAGCCTGCCAGAGGCTCCACTGCCCCAGCTCCAGATGCTGCCGCCGGCGGTGAGGGCGAGGCTGTGGTATCCTCCAGCCGACACGCTCACGGCGCGCTCGCCGCCCAGCGGAGAAGGGAGGCGTGTCGGCGCGTTGAGCCGCGTCACGCCCTCGCCGTGGCCAAGGAGGCATGGGATGTGATCCGGCGCAGAGCCACACGAAGAGAGCCGCCCCTCGCCGTCGATGAAGAGGCTGTGGTGCCGGCCTGGCGCCAGCCTCGCCGGCAGGTTGGACTCGCTCAGCAGCGCAGAATAGCACAGCCACCGCACAGCGCAGCTCTCACCCTCTGGCTGCGCCGGCAGCTCGAAGCCGCGCCCTTGCGCCCACAAGCGGATGCCCTGCTCCGCGAGCGAGTGAAAGAGGTGGGAGACGGCCGCGACGCGAGCGATGTCGACGGGGCTGTCGCAGCGAGAGAGGGCGCGCTCGAGGAGCTCCCTGGGGAGATCGAGCAAGCGGACGGGCGGCGGCGTGTCTGGCGAGGGCGTGGCGGTGGAGGCGGAGGCGAGGCGGCGCGAGCTGCGGCGCGGCGGGGTGGACATCGCGAGAAAAGAATTTCACTATTTGTGCTCACGCTTGGAGCGGGATTTTCCGCACCTCTAGTGAGGCCCGCATAGTATGTGGGAGACTCGTGCCGCCGCCCCTGCCACCCCTGTGTCAGTGTGCCTGTGGTAGGAGAGACTGCCAGCGACAAGCTGGAGGCAGGTCGCTAGACTGAGATGAGACCGCCAGTGGATGTGGGAGTCCACCGCGCACCGCGCTGCGAGCCTGTCGTGTCCCTTGTCAGGAGCAGGAGAGCCCCACCTGTCCCCCTGATCGTCCTTCCAAAATCCTGCTCGTGCAGGTGGGGACCCTGTCCTCGTCCCATCCCTCGTTTGGCGTCTCTGTTTTCTTTCTTTCTTTCTTTCTGGAGCGGGATTTATGAGGTGGAGGCGGATTTTTTTGTGGCTTTTTGGACGGCTTTTTTGGATTCTCCCGCCCTCCCACTCCTCTCTTGGATTTTTTCTTTCTTTTCTGGCGGGGACGGGCCCTAAATAAAAGAAACACGCGGAATTTCGGCGTATTTGTGGGCACCAAGTTGGCTCATCAAAGCCACAGAGTGATGGCTGGCAGGACTGGCTTCGACATCGACGGCATCCGCGAGGACAGCAGCGACGAGGAGAACGAAGACGTGTGGGACGCGCATCAGGTCCCGCTGCCAGCGGCGATTCTCGTTCCACGAGCGACTCTTGCTCCGCTAGTGTGTGCGCCTCTCTCACCACGACCCTCTCACTCATGCCTTCAGATCGTCTCTGGGCTGTTCCTCGGCGGCATGCGACCTGTGCGATCCCGCCTTTCCCCGAGAGGGTGAAACCTCATGCGCGGCGATGTCATACCGACATGCCTAGCGGCGGGGGCTCCAGCACCTCCGGCACCGGCAAGACGCAGAGCCACACACGAAGCAACGCGGACGGGCTCGAGCGGAAGCGGAAGCGCCACCGGCCGTCGAAGCGCCGCGCATCGAGAACGGCGCGGAAGAAGATGAGGATGCAGAAGAGGCAGTGCAGGCCGTACGCGGCGCCGAGGTGCCAAAAGGCGTGGCCGATGGCACGAAAGCCGTCGGGCATGGCGTCGCAGCCCTGCTCGACGAGGTTCCAGCAGACGAAGCCGAAGAGATACGACGCCACCCCGACCCAGAGGTACACGCGTGCCGCGCCCAGCAGCGCCCATTCGGAAGCAGGCGCAGGCGAGTCCTTCTGGTCGCCGCTGGAAAGCCCCCCCGACTCGTCCGATGTGGCGGTCGAGACCAGGTGCGAGCCCGTGGGGTGGATCATGTGCGGCATGCCGCAGTGTAGCATCGCCGCCGCGGTGAGCACCATCGAGAGGATCGGTAGGTTGAAGAATAGCACAAAGACCTGTCCGCCGGGGATCACAAGCAGCCCGTTAAACGGCGTGACCCTTGTCATGCCGAGCGGCGTCATGACCGCGCAGACGAGCAGCCAGACGCACCCGATGCAGACGGTGCGTAGCGACGGCCCGGCGGACGCGCAGCACGAGCACCAACGTGGCCACACGAGCTCGACCAGCGTCTCGAACCACAGAGCAGCACCAAGATTCACCGCTAGGATCATGCTCGCGCCATCCCAGAAGGCGAAGTAGACGTTGTGGGTGATGTGATTCATCATCGATGTGATGCCGTTGAGCAGGATCAGGATGTTCAGATAGCGGGCCACCGGGATCGAGTGTCTGGCGGTGAACAGCTCGTACCCACCGAGAAAAATGATGAATGCCGCCGTCGCCGCCGCACCTGGCTCAAGCTTGCCGGGACGCTCGCCCACGAATGGCGGCTCTTCGGGCCATGGGCCGGTGCGGTTTGAGAGCGCCAAGACGGACTCGCAGAAGCCGCCCGAGCGGGTCGAACGCAGCCATTCAGTGCCGGTTCTGTTCATCGCCCTGGCGGGTCGGTGGTTAGGGCGTCTCGCGAGGAGCTGTGGCACAGCAAAGCCGATGGACTCCAAAGCGAGCGCCCCGGTGGGTCTTCTTTTTCTTCCTCGATCTCGAGGTTCTCGAGGTGGATATCCTTTGGCCGCGTTGGGTAGCGAGGATTGGTGTAACCCGAGCCACGGAGGCGTGTTTTCTGGCGGCCGACCGTCAGTGCACGGAGTTGCCACTTCTCTTCCTATTGGAGAGCCTTTTTTCGCGGCACGGCACTTCATGCGGAGGCCTTGGCCGCTTTGTGTATCTCGAGACCTCGAGCCGCCCACTTTCTTTTCGCGGGCAATGCATCGCTGAGCAGGAGAGTGTACATCGAGGCACACGCACGCACTCCCGAGATGACGGACCGCCTCTCCCCACACGCGTACGTGCTGGCCTTTGTCGTCACACATCTTTGTTGTTTGGCGTCAGCAGCGAAGGCAAAAACGACCGCACCCCTCGGTCGCTTTCTTGTCGGCGTGCCCCCCGTGTAGCCTGGCGTTTCCGTCTCCCCTTCCCCGAGTTCAATTTGTATCTACCATTTTTTTGCGTGCTTTTATTAAAGAACAGAAAGTAAATAAAGATCCAAAAAGAAAGAATTTAAACAACAGAACTCTCTCTCACAGCACACAGGCTCGACACAGGTGCGAACTGGCGCGTGCTAGTACTATCACCGGCACACCACCGGAGCCGCCTAAGCGACTCCGTTAAGAACGGCAATGCACTTAGCACCGTGCACAATGCCGCTGTCCCCGCACGCTAGCTCGTTCACCGTCTGCCACGCCACGGCGGTGTGGAGGACGACAGACAAACGCTGCATCTGCAGCCCGTGCCAGTTCTTGGAAAAGAAAGAAAGAAAGCAGACAAGCCAAGGGAGGGATGGGAATAAAGATCCAGAAAGAAAGAAAGAAAACAGACAACCCAAGGGAGGGATGGGAGGACGGCACGCCGCCACCACACAGGGATTTTAAGGAGAGGTGTGTGGTGCGCTAGCCGTCGCCCACCCTAGGGAGTCTGCCTCTTCCTATCTCTCTTCGCAGGGGAGACCGCGACACCGGTGACGGAGCGCAGTTGGGAGTGTCTTCGGCTCACGCCAGGGCGCTCGTTGCTCCTCCGTCTCTTTGTATCTTCCATACTGCGTTTATCAGAAGACGTATGGTTCTTGCACTTGTGCAAGATTGGGCGTCTTCTGCCGCAGTCCCTTTGATGGGAGGCCCCAGGGTGGGGGCCACCTCGAACCCCGGCCAGGGATTCGAGCGGAGGGTGCCCCGGATTCATCTATCCGTTGGGCCCCGGCACCTATTTTAGAACTGATCACTTTGCGCAGCAACCGTCGGCCGCCGCTTTTTAGCTGGACGGCGGTACGCTGCGCCGTCGCTCTGTCGTGCACGCTCTCGTGCCTCGTTGTTGTGACCCACCCTGTCCCACCCGTGTGTGATCAGTGTCTACGGAGGGAGTGTCTTCGGCTCACGCCAGGGCGCTCGTTGCTCCTCCGTCTCTTTGTATCTTCCATACTGCGTTTATCAGAAGACCGCCCCACTCTCGTCGTTCTCTCCCTTGTCACTTCCTCCTCTGTCGCGTCGTTCTCGGAATAAAGATCCAAGGACGAGGGGGGAAATTCTTTTCGACGTTCGCACCTGTGTCGAGCCTGTGTGCTGTGAGAGAGAGTTGTTTTGTTTAAATTCTTTTCGACTACTTTTAACGGGTGCCGCGCTGCGGCCCGCCGACGCCGCGGTTGAATTTGCGGCCCGCAGCCGCGCAGGGAGAGCAATCACGACTTCTGAAGACCGCCTCGTGCCGGGGAGGAAGATGTCTGCCCACAAGAGCGCGCCGAGTGGTCTCGTGGCCTACAACTCCCTCAACGAGGAGTCACCGACAGCGTCCGAGCGGCCGCTGTCAGTGCGCTCACGGACAAAGCTGACAGTGGTGCACCCCCCTGTCGTGATCAAGAGCGTAGACGAGGAGGGCAACGCGATCCCGCCGTCCACCATCAAGGGTTCCATCAAGATGCTCACCGGCAACAAGCTCTACTATGGCCTCATCTTGGTGCCATTTGCGTGCTTCACACAAGAATTGGGGCTGGATGACGCGCAGACCTTCATCCTCGCTGCCGCCGCGATCCTTCCTCTGGCGGGATTGCTCGGCGAGGCGACCGAGCAGGTAGCCTTCCACACCAATGAGACGGTTGGGGGCTTGCTCAATGCCACCTTTGGCAACGCGACTGAGCTGATCGTGTGCTATTTTGCGCTCCAGCGAGGCTTGCTGCTGGTGGTGCAGGTGTCGCTGCTCGGATCAATCCTGTCAAACACGCTGCTGGTACTCGGCTGCTCCATGGTCGCCGCTGGCATCCGCCAGATGCAGTCCAAGTTCAATCTGGTCGCCGCGCAGTCCAACACGACCTTGCTGCAGATCGCCATCCTCGGCCTTGTCGTGCCGACGGCGATGGAGTCGACGGGACAGTTCGCGGAGCACTCGCCGAACGACCTGACGCTCGCACGAGGCATCTCAATCGTCCTGCTCATACTCTACGTGCTCTACGTCTATTTTCAGGCGCGGCCTTCCATCCTCCCTCGCCCTGCGCCGTCACCAACTAACCCTCCCGCCCGTCCTTCTCTCGTGGCGCAGCTCTTTTCGCACGCGGCGCTGTTTGAGGACACGTCCGGCGAGGACGAGGACGAGGAGCCGGAGGAGGCGCGTCGCCTTTGTGTGTCCCTCAGTCCAAGCCGCCTTCTTCAGGCCCGGCTCATCCTCCGCTCCGCTGCCACGGCAGGTGCTGCTACCGATGAGCGGGGCGATCGCGTGGCTGGCCTTCGCAACAGTGCTGATCGCCTTTCTCTCCGAGAAGCTCACCGGCGCTATCGAAGGCACCACTGCGACATATGGCATTTCTGAGACCTTTGTAAGTTTCGTCATCATCCCCATCGTCGGCAATGCAGCGGAGCACTCGACTGCCATCGTCATGGCCTGGAAGGGCAAGATGGATCTCGCCTTTGGAGTCGCGCTCGGCTCGTCGACGCAGATCGCACTCTTCGTCGTCCCGCTCATGGTGATAATTGGCTGGGCCATTGACCAGCCATTGACCCTAGTCTTTGGCGTGTACGAGACGATAATCACCTTTCTTTCCGTGCTCATCGTCTCGCACATCGTTAGTGACGGCGAGACCAACTGGTTGGAAGGCACGATGCTGCTCTTCACCTATTTCATTATCTGCTTCGCCTTCTTCTTCTATCATCACCAAGAGGCGCTTCCCGATGACCACCCCATGAAGCACGCCTAGACGCCCTCCGGGGCGTTCGTAATGGCCGCCGGAGGGGCTGACCAAAAAGCTCAGTGCAGGCCTGCAGCAGGGCCGAACAGCAGGCTGGCGAGCAAGGGGGCCTTGATCACTCTGTAAACGCCGTGGAGGGAGCAGGGAGGAGAGTGAGAGTCCATTGACCAAGCAGCCATGCGAGTCATTTGGGAGGGGAGGAGGTTTATGGGCGGGGGGGGGGGGGGAGGCGCAACAGTGACGCTCGACGACGCACACGTCGGGGCGTTCGTCGGGCTCGGGGCACCCCACGTCCCCGAGTCCGCAGTCGTCGCACGGGCGCCGGCGCATGGGCAGTCGGCACGCAGCTTGCACTGCGGCATGTGCACCGCAATCGCACCTCAAAGCAGGCAGCACATATCAGAAAATATGTCATTTTAACAGTGTAGCTCTCCACCTTACTTTACACAGTGCCACAACGTCAAGTCTCCCGCCAGTGTCAGAGTGTGTGATCGCGCACAAGAAGACCGTCGGCCGCCGGCCCGGCAAAAAGCACAAGCGCGAGAGAGCACGCGATCGCGTGCGACGACCTCCCCCCACCCGCCCCGCCCCGCCCCGCCCCCTTCCCCCCATCCCAAACGAGCCCATGCAAGTCTGCTCGGGAGCGCCCTTTTTTTGACTGATCGCGCGAAGTGTTGGTCCTTGGTGTATGCAGCGGAGCC
>NW_005198167.1:281922-311872 GCF_000372725.1 Emiliania huxleyi CCMP1516 | reverse complement strand
ACATCTGTTGTTGCCCCGGCATCCCCGGGCCGCGGCCGCCCATTGAGGGCATGACTCCGCCGGGCTGGCCCATCTGATCGAGGTACTGGGACCCCGCCTGGTCGAGCAGCCCCGAGCCGTAGTCCTGCCCGTTCATCCCGAAGAGCTGTCGCGCGTGTCTCGCGCACACACCTGTTGTTGGGAGGCGCGCGCGGTTGACCTCGCGCGGAAGGGGGGCTCCCCGCCGCTCGCCGCGACGACGGGGGCGAGCGCGGCCGCGGGGGCGCGTGTCACTCTTGCACCAGCCGGCCGCGGCGGGCGGGGGCGAGTGCGTTGACGCTGTGGCGGCGGCGCCGTGGCGGAAGGGGGGAGGAGGGGGCGCGCGGGGGTCGGGGGCGGGGGCGGGCGAGCCCGCGCGGGGCGGGCGGGGCGGCTAGGTCCCGCGGCGGGGCGCGCTGCGGGGCGGGGCGCCGCGCCGGGGGCCGGGGGCCAGCAGAGCTGATCGTCACCTGCCTCTCTCGTCTTTGGATGTGGGCCCGCAGTTTACCCTTGCTCAAACACACACCCACGCAACGAATCGAGTGGCCAAATGAGCAAGTCGAAATAGGCTGTCGCGCCTCCTCGGACCATGAAAGAATCCTAACTAAAGTAGGCGGTTCGTGGCGGGGACGCACGTGGCCCAACCCCGAGGCAGAGCTCGACGCGATACGGTGGCGAGAGCGGGTAGAATTGGTGAATTGCCTTCCAGGATGAAACACGACCCTTGGTTGGACCCCTCGCGTGGGCAGTTCTCTGGACTCACACCGGCGCTGGTCGCTGCGTGGAGCTCGAAGCTGTGGGCGTCGAGGCTGATAGGCTTCCTCCCTTTTCTCAGCAACAAGCGGTCAAGCGCTCGACCGGGCAGGCAAACAGGCAATCACTGTGAGTGAGAGAGAAGAGATGTCAATCGGCGCACATATTATATCAGCAACGGGCGCGGGGTCTCCTCCGCTATGACTGCCGAGCTGCAGGCGAGGGTGGTCGATCACTTTTTGGTTCGAAAAAGCGGTGAGGCTGTAGGGTGGTGACTGAGGGCCCAACAGGAGAATCGTGCTTTCAGTGGGGTTGTTTGGTGTTGGGTTGGGTTGGTTGGGGGTTGGGTTGTTCCGCGTGAGGTTGGGTCGTCGGCGCGAAGGGTGAGGTCTCGACCGCCGCCGCTCACGGTCACGCCAGCGGACGGCCACCATCGGTGTTTTTGGCTTCGCCACCGTTCAAAGCGTGCGCAAAGCGCTCGCCGGCATCGAGCGAGCACGCCTGTCCGACGAGCGGCTTGCTGTGTGGACGCCTTCTTGTGGCTCTCGTCGAGAGCGTTTTGCGGCCCGGCGGGTGGGTGGTCTGATGTGTCACTGTGTGCGTCATATCAGTCTTGATAACAAGTACGGTCGATCCGTCAAAGCGATACACTCGTTCCTATCACATATTCTCCCACCCACCGGGACGCAAAACGCTAGCCACAAGAAGGCGTCCACACAGCAAGCCGCTCGTCGGACAGGCGTGCTCGCTCGATGCCGGCGAGCGCATTGCGCACGCTTTGGACGGTGGCGAAGCCAAAAACACCGATGGTGGCCGTCCGCTGGCGTGAGCGGCGGCGGTCGAGACCTCACCCTTCTCGCCGACGACCCAACCTTACGCGGAACAACCCAACCCAGGCCCACAACCCAACCCAACCCAAAAAGCACGATTCTCCTCTTGGGCCCTCTAACTGGTGTAGCTCGAGGTTGCATGCAGCAAGAAAGAAATTCATTCACCGGCACGGGACATCTCATGAAACGCTTTCGTGGTGTCCCGCTGAGCGGGCACTTGGAGCTGAGGGAGGGTGTAGAGGATGTAGATAGAGAGTAGAGCGCTGTAGAGCTGTAGAGATGTAGAGCGCTCTGGAGCGCTGTAGAGCTGTAGAGCTCTACATCCGGCGCGTGACGATGCGCCTCCGTTGTAGAGCGATGTAGAGGCGCTCTACAACGTGAAATCTCTACAACAAACTCTACATCATAAGCGGCGAACGAGGCACGGTCGCTCTCCGACATGAGGCGCGTTGCACTTGCCAGTGCTGCCCTGGCCTTCTGTCTGCCCGCCCAATGGGTAGGAGGTGCCTCTGCTGCTATGGCATGCCTCACGGCTGCGACTGGCCAGCGCCTCGGCGCGTCAGCTCGGCTCGGCGTAGCGATAGTGGCCAGCGCAACTCGCCTGGACTCAACGCTCAGCCAGGAGCTCCCGCACGCGCTGGCGCGAGTCATGGCTCATGCAACGCTCAACAATGATCGCCTCGCCTCGCGCAAATGCGACCGTTCTCGCAGCCGACAGTCCACCGCCTGCTAAAGAAGCACAGCGACGAATGCGGCACCGGCGACACATGGCAGGCTGGTCATGACGCAGTTATAGGGTGTTGTGTGTCGTCGGAGTGACTCTCTGTGTGTCAGGGATAGTCAGGGCTGTCCATCAGAGCTCCAGTAAGCTCGGAGACACCCCATTAGCGCGGCTCGACCTCTTTGAGTCACTGCCTTCCCGGCGGTTTGGCTGTAGAGCCTCTACAACAAACTCTACAGCAAAATCGCGCTCTACATCGCTCTACAACGGAGGCGCATCGTCACGCGGCGGATGTAGAGCTCTACAGCTCTACAGCGCTCTACACTCTACATCCTCTACACCCTCCCTCAGACTTGGAGTCATCAGCAAAACACCAGGGCCGATGCCGCGGCCCAAAATTCTTTCTTGTGCGAGGGAGCTTTGTTGTAAAATTCTCTCTTCGCGCGATGAGGGAGAGAGAGATGAGGTGACGTGGACCACCAAGAGCTGGCTGGGGCTGCAGAAGCAGCGCATCTCAGTCGTTCTTCACACGGCAATCGCAGAGCAGATTGTGAATGAGCTTGCCTGCGGCGAGGGCGGTCGAGGGCACGGAGCTAAGTGCCTCGCCGTCCTCGCGGGAGTCGCTTAGGCGGCTCCCGTGGTGTAACCTGTGTTAGTGCCAGTGCGCGCCAATAAATAAATAAATAGAGCAGTCATCTCCAGGGAGAGATGGGCGACGCACACGAACACAGAGGGACAGTGCGCACCCCGCCCCGCTCGCAGGGCGTGCATCAATCACACAGGTGGTCCCGTGCCCACGGGGTTTCAAATTCTTTTCTTCACCTGTGTCGAGCCTGTCTGCTCTGCAGAGTTGTCGGTGTACCTGTGTTAGTGCCAGTGCGCGCCAGTCCCGTCCCCAGTGTTGTGCGATGTCCACGCCGCCACCGGGCTCCTCAAATTCTTTTCCTCGATGTCCACGCCGCGCCGCCGCTCGCGCCGCCTCGCCCCCGCCGCCACCGCCGCTCCCTCGCCAAGCACGCCGCCGCCCGCCCGCCTGCTCGACCTTCCCAGGGAGCTCCTCGAGCGCGTCCTCTCTCGCTGCGACAGCCCCATCGACATCGCTCGCGTCGCTCCCGTCTCCCACCTCTTTCACACCTCGCTTGCGGAGGAGGGCATCCGCTTGTGGGCGCAAGAGCGCGGCTTCGAGCTGCCGGCGCAGCCAGAGGGCGAGAGCTGCGCCGTGCGGTGGCTGTGCTTCGCTGCGCTGCTGCGCGAGGCCAACCCGCCGGCGAGGGCGGCGGGAGGCGCTCGGCACAGCCTCTTCATCGACGGCGAGGGGCGGCTGTCGTCGAGCGGCACGGAGGGGGGCTACCTTCCAGGACTGCTCGGGCACGGCGGGGGCGTGACGCGGCTCAACACGCCGACCCTCCTTCCCTCTCCTCTCCGTGCTGTGAGCGTGTCAGCTGGAGGGTTTCACAGTCTCGCTCTCACCGCCAACGGCTCTGTCTGGAGCTGGGGCATGGGAGGCTTTGGCAAGCTGGGCCACGGCGACCAGCAGGGCCAGCTGCTGCCAAAGAAGGTCGAGGCCTTCGCTGGCCAGCGCGTCGTCGCTGTCTCGGCTGGACGCCAGCACAGCCTCGCCCTCACCGCCGACGGATCGGTCTGGAGCTGGGGCTGGGGAGTCTTTGGCCCATTGGGCCACGGCGACCAGCAGACCCAGCTGCTGCCGAAGAAGATCGAGGCCTTTGCTGACCAGCGCGTCGTCACTGTGTCGGCTGGCTATAGTCGCAGCTTCGCCATCACCGCCGACGGAGCCGTCTGGAGCTGGGGCGATGGAAGGGAAGGCCGGCTGGGCCACGGCGACGAGCAGGAGCAGCTGCTGCCGAAGAAGGTCGAGGCCTTGGCGGAGCAGCGCGTCGTCGCTGTGTCGGCTGGAGTCCATCACAGCTTCGCCATCACCGCTGACGGCGCCGTGTGGAGCTGGGGCCAAGGAGGCCATGGCCGGCTGGGCCACGGCGACCCGCATGAGCACTGGCAGCCGAAGAAGATCGAGGCCTTGGCTGGCCAGCGCGTCGTTGCCGTGTCGGCTGGAGAGAAACACAGCCTCGCCCGCACCGCCGACGGCGCCGTCTGGAGCTGGGGCGGTGGAGCTTGGGGCGTGCTTGGCCACGGCGACCAGCGGACCCAGCTGCTGCCCAAGAAGGTCGAGGCCTTGGCTGACCACTTGGCTGACCAGCGCGTCGTCGCTGTGTCATCGGGAGATCGCCACAGCATCGCCCTCACCGCCGACGGCGCCGTGTTTGCATGGGGCGAGGGAGAGCACAGCTGCCTAGGCCACGGAGAGGACGTGGCGAACCAGCTGCTGCCCAAGAAGATCGAGGCGTGGCCGCCGGGAGCGGGCGCGGTAGTGTGAAGGGAGGCGCGCCGCGATAGCCTTCCCTGGGACTCGGGGGCGAACGTTGCATCCGACTGTCGATCTCCGTCTGGGTGAACCTTATTGCACACATCGGGGCGGGGGGCGGGCACACTGTGGGCACGGCGTTGTCCGAGGAGTCCCAGGAATTCCTTTTTCCTCCGAAAGAATTTGATTTTTCCGATGTCCGATGTCCAGCCTGCCTTGGGACTCCCTTCGCACTTGCGTCCTTCAGCCGCTCCCTTGCGCCGATGAAAGAGCCATTCCTTCACGACCGTGCACGCAGCGGACCAAGCCTCGCTGACGCCAGCGCGATTGCTCCTCGCCGCTGCAGCGGGTCGACGCTTGCCTGGCTCGGTGATCCTCCTCAGCTGGGACCACTGCCAGGTCCCGTGGCTGCTCCATCTCTGCAGGCGCCTCCCATCTCTGCAGGCGCTGCTGGAGCGACGTCGACTTCGACTCGGTGCTGGTGCTCTCCCTCCGAGAAGGCGCGGCGCCCACCGTCAAGAGCTTGCGCGAGGGGTTCGAGGGGCGAGGGCGCTACCGGGTGGGCTCGTGCCGCGACGAGGTTGGTGGCGATCGCTGTGAGGAGTCTTTGTTTGTAGCTTGACGATGCGCGTGAGCCGCTTGACGTTGCGCGATCGCTGTGAGGAGTCTTGTTGTATCCTGTGTCACTGACGTACTGTTGTGAGATAGAGTAGTAGGGCAGTTTGGTTGGGCGCACTTGTTGCACCCGCACCTGCACCTGGGTGCAGCGAGTTTTGGTGGTCCGAAATGCGGTCCCGGAGCGCGGCAGTCCGTCATGGGTTTTCGACGAAACCGCGCCCGGCGACCGACATGCGCTTACGTATATATATAATCTTATATGCTTTATGCATTATGCTTTTTGCCGGCGAGACGGACAGACATGGTCACGGACGGTGCAGATTCCCCCACGATCATGGATATCACTTTTAGCTGCAAAGGCTAGTGCCATTTCACTCTGACACGCTAATCTTGAAAACGTCTCCAACGGAGCTCCTCCGTGTTGCTTCCAGCGCCCTCCCCCGCGCTCCCTGCGGCCATGGCCGATGCTCCTAGGAAGAGAGGTCATCTGGCTACCGCGAGAGCGACCCAACTCGTCGACATCGTCCGATGATGGTGCCGCAAAGTCAGCCTTCGGAGGCTATCGTGGGGTCGAGCCGGCAGTAGCCGTGACATGTGGTTCCACCACCCTCGTAGGCTTTGCCTCTGACCGCCACCGTTCCCAGGCTGCCTAATGGGATGGAAAGGAAGGCTCGGCGAGCGTATAGAAGCGTGCTCGACCTCGTCGTGGCAACCTGTACGGCAGCGCTGGTAGGCGCGATGAGCGTCGTGCCACCTGACCCGAGACGGGTCGCAGGCGTCGTACCGAGCGCGTCGAGACCGTGTCCTGATGTGGTCTGCACGGGTGAGTCACGTCGGCGTCAAAGGAGCGACGTGTGACCTGTCAGAGCTTGATCTCCGATCTCAGCGGTCGAGTCGTCTCCGGCGCGCAACAAATGTACCTCTCCAGGACGCGCAGAGGCAGCTGCGACCCAGCCGATTGGACGGCGTCACACCCCGCCACCTGCTGTGTGACGCCGTCCACTCGGCGGGGTCGCAGCTGCCTCTGGAAGGCACCGAGAGGTACATTTTTCACGCAATGGTCAAAATCAAGGGTTTGTAACGGGCTGTGCCCCAGTGAAATGGCACTAGCCAAACTACATAGACTTGAGTGAGTATCGATCTGGACTGAACTGGAGCACGCCGCGCGGAGGGGGCGTAGCTGATATCTGACACGTCCCTCGCCGCGGCCCGTCTCTCCCGACAGCGACACGTTCCGACTCGCTCTCTCTCTCTCCCTCGGCAAAAGCCCCCACCCAATCTCCAATCTGAGCCACTCACGGGAGCACCTCGCTCGCCGGCGCGCACCACGTGGGCGCCGCGCCGAAGAGGTAGGGCAGCTGCTTGTCCTTGCTGACCGGACCGCACTTGACTCTTCCCACTCGACTCTTTCGTCCTCCCACATAGCATGCAAAATTACATGGACAATCCTGTGTGGTGGCGGCGTGCCGTCCTCCCAGAGAGAGAGAGAGAGAGGTTCGACACAGGCACCAAAAGAGGCGCCGTCGAAAGGAAGGAAGGAAGGAAGGAAGAAATGAAAGAGCACAAGAACTTTACAACACAAACAAAAGGGGAAATAGACGCTGAAACGAACGGACGGCATTCCTTGCTCATCGCACTTCGCACGCCGCGTGCTCACAATGGCAGCATTGCCCCGTTCTGCCGACGACGATGGTACTGGACGTTCCTGCAACTTTTTCATGCTGAACGCTGACTTCGTGCGCCAGTTCCCGGGCACGAGCCTGCCATTCTTCCAGGAGCTCCGCGACAAGTTCATCGGGTCTCTATTTACCGGTCAAATTTATAATGCGGATTGCTGTGCGGCTCCGGTCCTCTCTAGAGTGTCTAGATAGACGTACGGCTCAGAGGTCCGAGACTGGAGTCGTGAGGGTCGCGCTCCCCCGCCGTGCGCCCTTGCCCCTTACCCCACGACGCACGAGGCGCAGCACGCGTCGCCCCATCACCCACCAGCTAGCAGTAGCACCTCCTCACCTACACCTTGTCGTGTGGTCTGTACACCGTAGAGAACTCTCTTTGAATTACCTTTACAGTACCACTGCCGCACTGGTCATGTTGACACCGCCCGTATTTTAGTCGGAGGGGATCTACAGGGGATCTGCGCGCGCACGCTCCCGGGCCTCCTCACCCACACGGGTCTCCTCACCCTCACCAAAAGCGTGGCCGCTTCAGTCTCCACAGCCCCTTTTCGGGCTTCGCTTGTGTGTAGTACTCCACACACTACGCCTTCTCCAGCAGCAGGAAGAAGCGGTCCGCGTGCTGACCGTGCTCCCAGAAGCGGTCAAAGTAGGACTGCGCAAGTAAGAAGGGCAAGCTCTAGTCCCCTGTCACTCGAGAGTCACACAGCCTCGCCATCACTGCCGACGGCGCCGCCTGGAGCTGGGGCCTTGGAGGCGGGGGCGGCTTGGGACACGGCGACGAGCAGAGCCAGCTGCTGCCCAAGAAGATCGAGGCCTTTGCTGGCCAGCGCGTCGTCGCGCTGTGTCGGCTGGGGCGTGCGACGGTCTCGCCATCACTGCCAACGGAGCCGTCTTTACCTGGGGCGAGGGTGAGTGCGGCTGCCTAGGCCACGGAGAGGAGCTATCCAACCAGCTGCTGACCATAAGATGGTCGACCGGGGGAGGCGTGGGCGTTGGGTTCTTAGGCTGGGTTAGTAGGTACCGTAAACGGAGCCTCGTACCGGTCGTACGGCCACGCACGCCGCGTGAGAGGGCGGCTGGGCGATCTGGCGAGCGCGAGAGCGGACAGGCCGCTCAGACCTAGTGAGGGAGAGCGAGAGGAGTCCGGGGGATTTGGTAGCCTCAGCCATATTTTCTGTTGTGTGTTGAGATGCCGTCTGGGTTTTCTCGTCCAAACTGAAAAATTGGCCAAACACAACTCAAAAAAATAGTGTTAAATCGTTGAAAAATTAGAGACACACCCGTGTGTTTAATTTCTTTCGTACCTTGTCAACTACTCGTATAGAGAGAGGCGCATGCGCAAAAAATGTAAACACAGAGAGCGGCGCGACGTCGCCAAGTAAGACACACTAAGGACTTGGCATAGAGTACAACGGAAGAGCCGCGCTCCCCCTCATTAGGAACACGTCCGCTCCGCCTCCCCCGCCCCCCCCCCCCCCCCCAACGCCGAACGGCCTAAGGCTGCGACCCCCACGGCACTGGGAGGTGGCGGAAGAAGCAGCGCCTGCCGGGAGATAGGTCGAACCCTTCAGCCTTGGACCTCCCCAGCAGCGCAGCCTAGCCGGTGTTTTGCATGCCGGCGGCGACCCCCTGCACGGTGACGGTCATGGCGTCGTCCAGCGCGAGCCTCTCCGCGTCGCTCGGCTCCTTCTTGAGGCGCGCCATCACCTCGCCCTGGATGGCGTGCAGGGTGAGCAGGTACGGCTGCCGCAGGCCGAAGGACTGCTTGGCGAGCGGGTGGTTCTCGAGGAGGAGGGCGTGGCCCGCAACCTCCATGACGGCCGCCTTCGCCTGCGCGAGCGCCGACCGCAGCCCATCGCCGACCGCGCGGAGGTCCGGCGTGCAGAGGCGGCCGTCATAGTACTCGGAGACGGCGGGCTCCGCCTTGGAGAGCTCGAGCTCCATCAGGTCCACCAGGCCGCGGAAGAAGGGCCAGGTCGAGTACGCGTCACGCAGCTCGGCGAGCCCGCCTCCGGCGATACGCTCCGCGAGCGCCGCGCCGCACCCAAGCCACACGGGCAAGTGGAGCCGCGTCTGCGTCCAGGCAAACACCCACGGGATCGCGCGGAGCGTCTCGATACCGCCGGCAGCCTTGCGCTTCGCGGGCCGCGAGCCGAGGTTCATCGAGGCCAGCGCCGACGTCGGCGTGGCGGCGTGAAAGTAGCGCGAGAAGATGCCGTCTTCCGACTGGTAGACCTGCGCCTGAAAGGCCTTGGCAGACGCGTCGGCCAGCTGCTGCATCAGCTCGCGCTGCGCGTCGGTGGGGAGCTTTGGCGGCGAGATCGTGTGCTCGAGCACGGAGATGGCGTAGCTCTGGAAGGTGTGCACCGCGAGCTCGGTGGAGGCGAGGAAGGCCTGGATCTGCTCCCCCTGCACGGTTACGCGGTACGCGCCGGCAATCGAGCCGGCGGGTTGCGACAGCAGCGCCAAGTGGAGGGGGCCGCCTCCGCGGCCGATGGAGCCGCCGCGCCCGTGGAAAAAGTTGATGCGCACGCCGGCGGCGCGGCCCGCCTCGAGAATCTTCTCCATGGCGACGTGGAGCTCCCAGAGCGAGGCGAACTTGCCGGCGTCCTTGGACGGGCCACACAGGGTCAGGGTCAGGGTTCGGGTCAGGGTTAGGGTCAGGGTTAGGGTCAGGGTTAGGGTCAGGGTTAGGGTCAGGGTTAGGGTCAGGGTTAGGGTCAGGGTCAGGGTCAGGGTTAGGGTCAGGGTTAGGGTCAGGGTTAGGGTCAGGGTTAGGGTCAGGGTTAGGGTCAGGGTTAGGGTTAGGGTTAGGGTCAGGGTTAGGGTCAGGGTTAGGGTCAGGGTTAGGGTCAGGGTTAGGGTCAGGGTTAGGGTTAGGGTTAGGGTCAGGGTTAGGGTCAGGGTTAGGGTCAGGGTTAGGGTCAGGGTCAGGGTCAGGGTCAGGGTCAGGGTCAGGGTCAGGGTCAGGGTTAGGGTCAGGGTTGGGGTCAGGGTTAGGGTCAGGTTCAGGGCCAGGGCCAGGGTTAGGGTTCGACCTTGGACGAGTCAGAGTAGCCGAGCATCACCTCGTGGAAGCCTCCGATGGCGCCCTTGTAGGCGGCGACGGAGAAGAGGCGCGCGACGACGCGCGGCGCATTCTGCAGGTCCTCGCGCGTCTCGAAGAGCGGCGCGACGCGCATCGGCGACTTGACGCCGCTCTTGACCTATCGACAAGTCCTGGACATGTCCTGGGCGTGTCCTCGAGGTGTCCAGCAGCGGCGACCTGACGCGGCGCTCGACCTGCAGCAGCCGCACCGCGAGCACGTCGGACGCGCTGCGCGCCATCGAGATGCAGTAGGCGCCCAGGCACTCGGGCGGCAGCGTGGCGAGGAGGGCGAAGGTCGCCAACACCTCCTTCACCCGCTCGTCTGCCGCCAGCGTGCCTGCATCCGGGATGAGCGGCCGAGGCGAGACCAGCTCCGCCGAGAGCCACGCAATCCGCGCCTCTTCGTCCCACTCGAGGTACCTAATGAGGAGACTGCGGGAGATGACAGGAGATTGGGGTAGAGTACAAGAGAGGCACGCCTGGCGGCACGAATGACCGCGGGCCATCTCCGGCCACCTCGGGCCATCTCCGGTCATCACGGGTCATCTCGGGTCATCACGGGTCACGTCGGGTGATCGATGTCGGGGTCTCTTGCGATGCTGGGCGAAGCGCACCGGCCGAGCCCGAGGGCGCGCGTGATTGCGTCGATCGCCTCGGAGTGCCGGTCGCTCTCCTTTGGCGAGAGATGGGGAGAGATGGGGAGAGATGGGGAGAGATGGGGAGAGATGGGGAGAGATGGGGAGAGATGGGGAGAGATGGGGAGAGATGGGGAGAGATGGGGAGAGATGGGGAGAGATGGGGAGAGATGGGGAGAGATGGGGAGAGATGGGGAGAGATGGGGAGAGATGGGGAGAGATGGGGAGAGATGGGGAGAGATGGGGAGAGATGGGGAGAGATGGGGAGAGATGGGGAGAGATGGGGAGAGATGGCGAGGTATGGCGAGGTATGGCGAGAGTAGAGCGACGACTGCCTGGCGGATGTCCATCTTTGCAAGGCAGATGCCAAAGGTGCGCACGCGGCGGAGCAGGTCGAGGAGCGTGCCGTTGGCGAGGACGCGGTCGCCTGTGCACAACGCCCGGCTGAGTCAAGAGACGCTGCTCGCACCCGGTGGCCCGCTGGCGAGGGCGCAGTCGGCCGACGGTGACGAGGGAGCGGTACATGAGCTCAAGCGGCGCGAGGAGCTGCGCCTGGCTGGTCAGCACGTCCGCGTCCTCGTCCGCGCCGCTGTCGTGGCCGAGGTACACCTAGCCGGGGGGGGGGGGGGGAGGTGAGGAGCGGGGGGCAAGCGGGAAGGCGGAGGCGACGGCGGGGGCAAGCGGGGAGGCGGAGGCGACGCGGGGCGAGCCCAGCACACCTCCTCCATCTTGACCCGCGTCCGGTAGAGGCGGCGGCGGAGCGCCATGAGCAGGACTCGGTATGGCTCGTCCTCCTGGTGGGGTCGGGACGAGGCCGGGTCGTGCTGTGTGGAGGAGGGGCGTGGGCAGGCGGGCGCTCGGCCACGTCGATTCCTCTCCTCTGCCGCCTCTCTGCCTCTCCGCCGCCGCCTCCCCGCCGCGTCTCTCGCGCCCGGCTGTGACGAGGGTGGTCTCTGCTCGGGATTGGGGCGGGGGCTGGCGACCTGGCACCCGGTCTGGAAGGTCCACGCGAGGCCGTACCCGTCCTCGTGCGGGAAGACCTACGGCAAGGGAAGGGACGTCAGGCGGTGGGGCAAGGGCCAGGCGACCCTCACGCCCGGACAGGAGGGAGATGGCACCGGCATTCAGAGTGCAAGGTGGACGGGGGGGAGCAGACCTTGCGGTGCACGCCCGGCTGGCGCGGCCCGGTGATCTGCTCGACGGCGGCGCGCATCTCCGCAGAGACGGGGCCGGTGTGCGAGAGCTCATAGAGCAGCTTCTCCACCTCCTTGTGGTACAGCTCCGCTGCCCGCGCCCGCTGCAGGCACAGCACGTGGCCCGTCGTGACGGCCGTGACGTTTGGGTTCCCGTCGCGGTCTCCGCCCATCCATGTCGACACTTTGACGATGGCCTAGGTAAGGTAAGGTACGGTAAACCTCTCCACACACACGAGGTGGTGCGGCAAGGGCCGGGCGACCCTCGCGTCTCCGCGTCTAATGACAGGAGCCCCACGGCATTCATGGTGCAAGGCCCAGTGCGCGTGGGTGAGCGGTGGTGTGTGTGTGTGCGTGTGTGTGTGTGTGTGTGCGTGCGTGTGCGTGTGCGTGTGTGTGTGTGTGTGTGTGTGTGTGTGTGTGTGTGTGTGTGTGTGTGTGTGCGTGTGTGTGTGTGCGTGTGTGTGTCCGATGGCCTTGTCGTACGGCACCGGCGGCTGGCCGATCCGGCGGAGGGCGCGGTCAAGGCGGCGGTAGTGCTCTGGCACGGCGTCCCAGCAGGTCTCCTCAATCACCATCAGTCCGTTGCGCGCCTCGCCTTCCGCCGTCGGCTTGGAGCGACGCACATTGGAGGTGCGCCACGCCGCGAGCTGCCAGCCAGGGGCGGGGGGGAGGGAGAGCGGGTACAGACGGGGAAGACGCGGCCCGTGCTTTCTCTTCTTCCGGATCGGCCCGGCGCCGCCGTTGGTATAAGAAAGAAGCAGGGGGGCGGGGGAAGGACCACAGGTGGCACACGCAGCGACAGTCGCCGGGAGTGCTCTCGGAGTGTGTCCGCGCCTGCTCGCGCGAGATCGCCTCCTCGAGCTCGGTCACCTCGCCGGGGGTAAGGACGGTGCCCTTATCGTGCTGGCCGAGCAGCGCCACAATCTGCTGGTGCTTCTTGAGGATCGTCCGCCGCTGCGCCTCGGTCGGGTGCGCCTACTGGACGCGTCCACGACGTGTCCGGTGCGTGGCCTGCGTCCGCCGCTTGCACCCCCGAATGCGCCGTCAGCACAATCTCGATCTCCTGCTCGGAGATTGCGTCGCGGATCTCGGCGGCGGCGCGGCCACTTGCGAGGAGCGCGTCAAAGGCCATCCGAAAGGTCTGGTTCCCAACCACCGCGCCGGTGGAGGTGTCCTCCGTGCAGCCCGCGTCGGCATCGTGGGCGCGCTCAGCTCGACCTGCTCCAAGGGGGGGGGGGGGGGAGCGAAAGGTTGGGTGGTGCCAAACCGAAATCTCGGGCAATCTCGCGCCTCTGCCTCAGGGCCCGCCACCCTCCCTTGGGAGACGACACTCTCCGCACATCTCGGCACACTCTCGCGCCTCTGCGTCGCGCGAGAGCAGCAGCGCCGCGGGGTGGTGCAGCCTGGAGAGCGCCGCCCGCCGCGCCGCCTGCAACTGCGCGGGGCCGAGGGCAGGCTCGTCCAGGCCCAGAGCGCCCCAAAAGCCGGTTCGCTTCGGCGGGGGCGGCGCCTGTCCGCGGGTGCGGCAGGCGTGAGGAGGCGGCGAGCACAGCAGCCGGCGAGGGCGCGGCGGCGGGAGGGGAGGGGAGAGGAGAGAGGAGAGGAGAGGAGAGGAGAGACGAGAGAGGAGAGAGGAGAGGAGAGGAGAGGAGAGAGGAGAGAGGAGAGAGGCGAGGAGAGGAGAGGAGAGGAGAGAGGAGAGAGGAGAGAGGAGAGGAGAGGAGAGGAGAGACGAGAGAGGACGATAAGAGGGGATCGCGCGCCGCCGCCGCCCTCGTCATCCAGACGGGTGGGCGCAGCTCGATGCCGACAAGAGAGAGGAGCCAGCGCAGCAGCCTGTGCCAGCCCGGGGCAGGTGGGGAGGCAGCCGAGAGGCGGCCGAGAGGCAGCCGAGAGGCAGCCGAGAGGCAGCCGAGAGGCGGCCGAGAGGCGGCCGAGAGGCGGCCGAGGTCGCCTGTGTCGGGCGGCGGCGGCGCCGCCGCCGGCGGCGGCGGCGGCGGCGAGAGCGTGGTAGATGGCGGCGGCGCCGATGCCGAGGAGCGGCGATAGGGCGGCCGTCACCCCGTCCAGGATCGCCACCGCCGCGAGGAGAGCCCACGGCAGCCTGCGAGTCTGCAGCCGCACACTGACCAGCGTGACGGTCGACTCTGGCGACGACTGCGCCCAGAGCTGGAGCAGGGCGACGCGCGTGGCGGGCGCGAGGGAGGAGGCGTAGCGGCGCTGCACGGGCGGCACGGTCGCGGCGGCCAGCGCGGCGGCGCCGCCAGTGCACAGCAGCAAATCAAGCAGCAGCCGGCGCGAGCCGAGAGCGGGCTCGAGCCGCTCGCGGCCGGGTCGGTGGCGGCCGGGTCGGTGGCGGCCGGAGCGGCGGCGGAGAGGGTGGCGAGTTGCGTGAGCAGCTCCTGCACTGTGCGAGCGGCGGTGGCAGCGCGTCGATATTTCGCCGCGCGGAGCGTGAGGTGTTCGGGTACGGAGATAACCTAGAAACAGCGGATGCTGCTTATGTCATAGCTCGTGCGGCCGCCGCGACGAAGGCGGAGCAGAGCAGAGCGCCGCGAGGTGCGGCGGCAAGCGCGTTGCCCCGAGGAGCAATCCGGCGCCCGCGTATGCCCGAGAGGGTGCATGGAGGATACTGTGGAGCGTGGGCGTGGTCGCGGCATGATGAGAGGGGCGAGGGAGGGCCTCCAGGCGGCGCAGCATGATGGAGCCCGAGACTTTCACAACGCATTGTCGTGAACACGTTTCGGGACGGTTTGGAAAAATTAAATGCCTTGCGCGGCCCATTGTCGCTCCTGGGCCTTTCCATTTTGGTATTTTCGTGCCGCGTCTCCCTCCGACGCAATAAAAGGCGCACGGCAACAAGTTGCTCGGTCCTTGGGAGCCGCATACTGAGGAGGGGAAGCAGTTTTTCTGCGTATCGCAGGGAAATGGACCCGCAAGCGTGTGCGTGTTCCGTGCTTCCGTCTGCCAGGCGGCAGCATTTCAGGTCTCCCACCTGGCTGCCCTGGCTGCACACACCTTGTGGACGCCATTTGAGCAAGCACGAACTGTGGGTGGGTGGACGCAACAGAGTTTATTTCCGGCTCCCGTGCTAGTGGCAGTGCGCGCGAGTCCGGCGCGGAGTGGGGCCGGCGTCGGTGCACACATAAAAGAATTTCTCGGGGCTCGGACTGACCGGCGCCAGATTAAAGAAAGCGAGCGCGGCCGCGTGCACACACACGGCCTGAGGGAGGGTGTAGAGGATGTAGAGTGTAGAGCGCTGTAGAGCTGTAGAGATGTAGAGCGCTCCGGAGTGCTGTAGAGCTGTAGAGCTCTACATCCGCCGCGTGACGAGGCGCCTGCGTTGTAGAGCGATGTAGAGCGCGATTTTGTTGTAGAGTTTGTTGTAGAGGCTCTACAGCCAAACCGCCGGGAAGGCAGTGACTCAAAGAGGTCGAGCCGCGCTAATGGGGTGTCTCCGAGCTTAGTGAAGCTCTGATGGACAGCCCTGACTATCCCTGACACACAGAGAGTCCCTCTGACGGCACACAACACCCTATAACTGCGTCATGACCAGCCTGCCATGTGTCGCCGGTGCCGCATTCGTCGCTGTGCTTCTTTAGCAGGCGGTGGACTGTCGGCTGCGAGGACGGTCGCATTTGCGCGAGGCGAGGCGAGCATTCAGACGCGTTGCATGCGCCATGACTCGCGCCAGCGCGTGCGGGAGCTCCTGGCTGAGCGTTGAGTCCAGGCGAGTTGCGCTGGCCACTATCGCTACGCCGAGCCGAGCTGACGCGCCGAGGCGCCGGCCAGTCGCAGCCGTGAGGCATGCCATAGCAGCAGAGGCACCTGCCACCCATTGGGCGGGCAGACAGAAGGCCAGGGCAGCACTGGCAAGTGCAACGCGCCTCATGTCGGAGAGCGACCGTGCCTCGTTCGCCGCTTATGATGTAGAGTTTGTTGTAGAGATTTCACGTTGTAGAGCGCCTCTACATCGCTCTACAACGCAGGCGCCTCGTCACGCGGCGGATGTAGAGCTCTACAGCTCTCCAGCACTCTACATCTCTACAGCTCTACAGCGCTCTACACTCTACATCCTCTACACCCTCCCTCAGCACACGGCCAATACTCGAGTATGGCCGCCGCCGGCGATCTGCGATCCTCCTGAGAGTGCAAAGGCTACTATAGTACTAGTACCGCGTCCCACACGTGTTTCTTCCTTCTGCGCGGTTCTCTGCTCTCCTCTAAGGGAGAGTTGAGTTAGTTCCCAGACGGCGCTCGAATTCACGTTTCCCCTCTCTCTCTCTGCTTCGGTGGCCCATCTATCTTCAGAGGTAGCTAGCGGGTACATGTAACAAAGTTCGTTTTGGGGCCTCCTCCAAACAAAACTCTCCAATTCCAAAACGCTCTAAACGAGGCGGGCGCCCAGCAGCTCCGATTACAATTGGGATTGGTATCTTACTTTGCAGAACCTGTGTTCGGTCGCTTGAAGGGCAAGCAAGCGAGCCGGGGAGGGGCCGCTCGTCCCGTCGCGGCGGGCGCAGCATCGTGGGAGCCGAGGGACTGCTGCGTTTCTACCCGCTCAAGTAGGCGCTCTGCCTCCCTCGACGCTGCGGCTGCTCTGCTCTAAGCATGCTGCTTTGCACACTCAAACGCAGCTCGCTCATTCAAAGCGTCTCCGCGCATTCCTTGCTCATAGGAAGGGAAGAGCAGTGCGGGGCGCCACGATGCACACGTTGCTCGACTGCCCTCTCTCTTCTGGATCTTCGGCCAAAGCACCGCAGCACGGCAGCACGTCTCTCCCATCTCCGGCTCTGGCGAGGCCAAAAGCACGGCAGCACGTCTCTCACATCTCCGGCTCGCCAGAGCACGGCATCACGGCAGCACGGCAGCACGTCTCTCACGGCAGCACGGCAGCACGTCTCTCACATCTCCGGCTCGCCAGAGCACGGCAGCACGGCAGCACGTCTCTCACATCTCCGGCTCGCCAGAGCACGGCATCACGGCAGCACGGCAGCACTGGCCTACGCGCCGCCGGGCGTGCCGGTCCACCCCGCGTTCTACAACATGTGGCAGCCGTTCGCCGCCTCCGGCATCGCCATCACGGCGCCGCCCGCGCAGCTCCGGCGCGAGCTGTACGCCTTCTTCGACCTCCTCTCGGCCGCGTGCGGCGACCGCGCCGACCACCTGTGGTACGTCGTGACGGTGCTGGGTGCGGCGACGGGAGAGGGCCTCGAGCGCCGCGTGTGCGCGCGGCGGAGTCGGCATAGTATAGACTGACTGAGGCCGACCGACGGGGCCGTTGAAGGGGAGGGTAGGCATGTTGTGCTCGAGATCGTCCAGCCGCACTTGCGCTCTGTGTGGCCAATGGAGAGGCGTGAGAGACTAAAAATCTAAGGCTCTATATGTGTGTATGTGCAGCTTGTTTCCG
Organism: Emiliania huxleyi CCMP1516; assembly: GCF_000372725.1. Taxonomy (NCBI): domain Eukaryota; phylum Haptophyta; order Isochrysidales; family Noelaerhabdaceae; genus Emiliania; species Emiliania huxleyi. Next base: position 294,547 of record NW_005198167.1, on the reverse strand, counting down.
AGGGACGCTTTTTCTCAGTTTCCTGTTATTCACAGAGAGAGAGAGCTCTCTCTCTCTCTCTGTTATTCACACAACCTCTCTTGTGAGAAAAGAAAACGCGGGTGGTCAACCCACCTACGAGCGGCGTGCCACGCCAGGCTCGACACCGCGACGCTACCCACACCCGAACAACAACAGCTCCGCAACTCTCGACGCGATGCACCGGGAGTCGCAAGCCTCAGCTTACGGTCGCGGCGAATGCTAGCTGTCTTCGCTGGGCGTGCCATGGCGCCGGCCGGCCCACATCGTGCCGAAGCCGCAAAACGAGTGCCTGCTCATCGTGCTGTCAATCGTGACCGCTTCGCACCTACGTTGCTGCCACAGAAGCGCGCCGGTGCCGCTTCCATTGGCGAGCAAATGATCAAAGCACATCGCGCGAGCTGCGCTCGCAGCCACGCCGGCGCAGCGTGAAAGCTCTCGTCGCCAATCCCAGTGCGAAGGCAGCCACCGCAGCCCACAAGGCTGGCGCCGAGGCCAGCAGCGCGTCGCCACCCCCGACCCGATCACGCCGCGGCGGCGACGCCGCCTTTGCACCGACGCGGCTGCCTTGCTGACGCCGTACCAACCTGCAGGGTGACGAGCCGCTCGCGGAGCCCAGTGCCGGTTGGTGCTGCTGTTGTAGGCCGGCGTGTCGCCGCGAGGAGCACGCCGCTGCCGGGCGGCGGCGAGCTTCGAGATCGGCAGGGCGACATGCGGCCCGCTGCGGGCGGCGGCAGCACGTGGCGGACGTACCTTTACGCCGCCGCCCGCACACAGCCAGGCTCACGAGCTGCCGCCAGAGGCTGCGCCGCACATTGAGAGCCGCCGCAGCTCCGCGTACTCGTCAGTTCGGCCCTCGCGGGCGGGCTAGACGCGTCCTTCCTCCGGCCGGGCGCTCGAGCTCGAGCAGATCCGGGCCCACGAGGCGGGAACGACCGTCCTCGTGGGCGAGGTCGAGTCTGCTGGCCGGCGGTGGGCGCGAGAGGCTGTGAGATGCGGAGAGCGGCTGCTGGCGGGTGGGGTGGTCGGTGGCCGGTCGTGTGGAGGCGCGGTCGTGGCGGGCGACAAGCCGGCAGAGAGGCGACCCGTGCACAGCGTGTGGGTCTGTCGCCGTGTGGCGTGTGCGGCTGTGGCGGATGGGTGCGTGGCTGGTGTGTGGGCGGGCCGTGCATCCTTCGGCCTCGCTCCTAGTAAAAAGGCGCACAGTCGACCGAGTCTATTTCAGCGCAGTACTAGAGGCGTCCCAACCCCACAATATAGTATCGTACAAAGGACACGGCCAAAGGCCTGACTCTCTGCAGCACACAGAGCACACCACCGGCTCAACAGTCAGCTGCACAGCCCGTGCGCAGCGAGGAGGAGCAACACAAGTGCGCCCAGGCCTCGGATCGCACGTCCCCCGCACGCCCCGCCCCACACCCCTCCCGCAGACGTGGTTCGGAGGCGCGGGCGGCGAGTCGTACACGCAGACAACGAAGGCCTCAGCATCTCGCCGCTCCCCCGCCCCTCGCCGAGCCAAGCGCAAGGGCTCGCTCTGGCCTGCTCTCTCTCTCTCGACTCTCTCTCGCCTCGACGCCGCAGCCGCACCTCGAGATGTGCCGCCGCCGCGGCTGAGCGCTCGAGGCAGCTCGCGTCGCCGCCCCCGCCGAGCCGCCATACACCTCCGCTCACTCCGTCGCGCGGCCGCGCCGCAGCCATGCCGCCCGCCCGCCGCCGCCGCTCTGCTGCTGGCCAGAGACGCTGGCGCGCTCACTCCGCCTCGTTGAGCTTGCGGCGCTTGACCTGGCCGACGGCCAAGGTGTCCTTGGTCGCGAGCCCGCCCTCCGCCCGGCAGCGCTTGAGGTGCGCGGCAAGCTCCTTCTCGTTGAGGCCTGCGAGCGAGCAAGGGTGAGGGGCGTGAGAGAGTGGAGGGTGGGTGGTGGCGAGCGTGGCGTGAGAGGGGAAGTGGGGAGGGGCGAGCAGCGCACTCTTGCCGCGGCAGGCGTACGACACCCAGCCGCAAACGCAGGCGGAGCCGATCACGCAGTGGCCGTCCGCCTCGGCCTTTGTCTTCTGCCCCTCGCCGCAGGTCGGGCAGTGGAAGGGCCAGATGCCGGTGTGCTTGGGCTCGTGCGCCTTGTAGGTCGACGGGAACTTGAAGCTCTCGCCGCAGCCATCCCAGAGGCAGCGCTTGTTGTCGTGCTCGACGCCGTGCGTCGCCGCGCACGCCCACGCCGCGTCGGCCGTGTCGTGCAGGGAGTCGCAGCTCGGGCAAACGAAGCCCTTGCGAGGCGGGTCGCCGATGGAGTGGAGCGCCTCGTGCGTCCGCACGTGGTGGAGGTTGATGGTGCCGTTGCCGCGGAGGACGCACTTCACCCACGGCTTCGCGCAGCCGTCGAAGAGGCACTTGACCTGCGGCCAGGCGGCGAGGGGGGGCGTGGGCCTGCGCTGGAGACGAGGCGACCGGCACGAGGCTCGGTGCGCTCCGCGGCGTGCGCTGCGGGGCGGGGCGGGGCCCTCTGCGCAGGCGGCGAGTGAGGGCGGCGGCTACTCTACTACGGCGGCGCCTCGTTGCCGTTGCGGACCTCGCGGCGCGGCTCGAGCCCGGGGTGGGCGCGCTCGATGTGCTCGAAGATCCCCTCCGCCGTATCGCGGAACTGAAGGCGGGGAGGGAGGCGGCGGTGGAGGGAGAGGGGCGCGCGCAGAGGCGGCGGGGTGAGGAGGCGGCGAGGGGGTGAGGCGGAGTGAGGGTTGGCGGCGGCGAGGGCGGAGGCGTGGGTTAGGGTGGAGAGGGGGGAGGAGGCCAGAGGGCGGAGGCAAGACTCGCCTCGTCGCAGTCGGGGTTGATGCACACGAAGCCGCGGCCGCCGGGGGTGATGCTCGCCCTGGCGCCGCGGGTCGAGACCCGCTTCTTCTTGCGCTCGCCGCCCGCCTGCGGACGTGGCGGTGGGAACAGGCGGCGGTCGACGCTCGGGGCGGGTCGGATAGGGCGGCGCGGAGCATCGCCGGACGAGCCACAGGCAGCCGTCGCGAGAGCACCCCCCCCGGGCCAACCCGCCTCCGCCGGCGAGTGTGGGGTGCAGAGGCGCGCGGGGCACCTTGGCCTTGCCGCCGGTCGGCGCCTTTTTGGCCGCCTTCGCCTTGCGGGAGGGCTTGGCGGGCGCCTGCGCGACAGAGGGAAGGGGCAGTTGGTGCGGGCCACGAGAGCGACGCGCGCGGGCTCCCTGACCAGCAAGGCCGGACCTTCCCCCCCCCCCCCCCCTCTCCCCACTACTTAGCTGCCGCGCACCCGCGGCGCTCCGAGCGTCTCAAAGTCGAAGTCGGAGCCGTCGCCGTCGCTGTCGCTCCCCCCGTCGGAGACCTGTGCCACGCTCCCGCCCTCGTCCTCGTCCTCGTCCTCCTCCACCTCCTCGCCGTCCTCGCCAAGCATCGCCGGCGGCTGCGCAGAGGGAGGGGGGGGAGAGCAGCGCGTTCGTTAGAGGCGAGGGGGGCCGCGATGGGGCGGTCGCTAGAGGGGGCGGGAGGCGCCCGGGGGCGGTCGACCCTCCCGGCCACGGGTGGGGCGGCGGCGGCGGCAGGCGGCGGGGACGGCGTCGGCGGGTGGTGGCGGCGGCGGAGGTGTCGACGGTGGAGGTGTGTGGCGGGGCGGGGCCTGGCTTGCGCGCAGACAGGGGGGCAGCCCGACGGCGGCGGGGCGGGGAGGAGGTGGCGGTGGTGGTGGAGGCGGTGGAGGGGGAGGCGGTGGCGGCGGCGGCGGAGGCGACAGGCTGGGCGGTGGCGGACTGGGTGGCGGCGGCGGCGGCGGTGGCGACGGCGGCGGCGGCGATGGGGGTGGTGGGCTCGGGAGGCGTGGCGGCGGCGACGCGAACGTGTCACGGAGGCGGAGGCGTTGGAGGGGGAGGCGCGGTGGCAGAGGAGACGAGGGGCGGGCGGGGGGCGCGTCCAGGGCGCGGAGGGCGGCCGGGTGAGGGCGGGCGGTGCGTCGCGCGGCTCTGGGTGGGGGCGGCGGCGCACAAGGTAGTTGGGCTGGTTGTAGTCTGCCGACGCCTGGCGCGCCGAGGCGCGAGTCGGCGCCGAGCTGGTCGAGGGCTGCTCGCGGCGCTCGTTGGCCTTCTTCTCGGCCTCGCCGCGCTCGTTGCGGATGTCCTGGCAGAGCGGCGGGGAGGGCTAGTGAGAGCGTGATGTGGAGGAGGTGAGCGAGAGGAGGAGGCGAGTGCGTGTGCGAGGCGGGCAGAGGCGAGAGAGGGTGGCGGGGTGCGAGCGAGTCGGAACTGCTGCGTTCGAATTTGGGCGCACCAGCGCTTGCTCATCGGGAATCTTTGCAAGTTCGACCACTGCGCTGTCGGACTCGTGGTCGAAGGAGGCGGCGTCCCAGATCTGCGCACATGGTTCGCGATGGGGCGCTCTGAGCGGGGGCGTGCGCGGCTGGGGGAGGCGCACTCGCTGAGAGCGGGGGCGCGTGCGCGGCTGCGGGAGGCGCGGGCGAGGCGCGCCACGAGCTGGCCGCGCGGGTCCTCCAGGCAGACCGGTGACAGGCTTGCGAGGAGCGAGAGGCGGAAGGTGATGTCCCCGTCGCTTCCGGCAGGGGGGTTCACCTGCGCTGACGGGCAGGCCGTCAGGGGCGGGGCGCGGGCGAGTGCGGGCCTGGCGAGTGCGCGGCACGCCGGCTGGATCATCGACTCGGACAGGGCTTGCGCGAGCACGGAATGGCACATCGAAGCGGTCAGTCCGAGCTTCTGCTTGAAGCAGTCGAGGAGCGACTGGATCGGGTGGTCGTCGACGCTCCTGCGCGGGCGGCGCGGGGGGCGGAGCGAAGAGTTACTGAGCGGCGGGCGCGCGGGTGGAGCGGCGCGCGGCGCAAATTGCGCACGTGTCGACGAGCAGGTTTGATCCCTTGGCAAAGACGATGTCCGGGTGGTCGCGCAGGAGGACGCGGTACCGGAGCTCGCCGTCGAAGCGGTCGTCTGGCTTGAAGACGATGAAGCCGACCTCTCCGTTGAGGTCGTCGTGCTTTCGGAGGTCGGTGAGGATCACTTTTGTGCCGCGCCTGGGCGGAGCGCGGCCGCGGCGGTGAAGTGTGGCTTCGGCGGTGAGAGGCGCAGACGAGAGGAGCGCGGGCGGAAGAAGTGGAGCGTCTGGGAGGCATGGCTTGTACGCACCCGGCAGCGGCGAGGCCGCGCGCCGGCAGCGGCGAGGCGTCCATCGGGTCGAAGGACAGGTCGTCGAAGCGCGACGCGGGTTTTAATAATAATAATAAATAAATAAAATAAATAATAATAATAGAGTAATAATAGTAATAAATAATAGTAATAATAACAGTAATATTAATAGTAGTAGTAGAGTAATAAATAGTACTAATAGTAATAATAATAATAATAATAGTGAGAGTAATGGGAGTAATGAGAGTAATGGGAGTAATGAGAGTAATGGGAGTAATGAGAGTAATGGGAGTAATGGGAGTAATGAGAGTAATAATAGTGAATAGAGAAAGGGGGGGAGAGGGAAGAGGGAGGGAGGGAGCCCGAGTGGAGAGAGACGTGCTGCCGTGCTGCCGTGCAATGACTGGGTGGGTGCCCGGAGCCCGAGTGGGGAGAGAGGTGCTGCCGTGCTGCCGTGCAATGACTGGGTGGGTGCCCGGAGCCCGAGTGGAGAGAGAGGTGCTGCCGTGCTGCCGTGCAATGACTGGGTGGGTGCCCGGAGCCCGAGCGGAGAGAGACGTGCTGCCGTGCTGCCGTGCAATGACTGGGTGGGTGCCCGGAGCCCGAGTGGAGAGAGACGTGCTGCCGTGCTGCCGTGCAATGACTGGGTGGGTGCCGGAGCCCGAGTGGAGAGAGACGTGCTGCCGTGCTGTCGTGCCAAGGAGACTGGGTGGGTGCCCGGAGCCCCGAGTGGAGAGAGACGTGCTGCTGTGCTGTGTCGTGCCAAGGAGACTGTGGGTGGGTGCTAGGAGCCCCGAGTGGAGAGAGACGTGCTGCCGTGCTGTCGTGCCAAGTAGACTGGGTGGGTGCTAGGAGACCGAGTGGAGAGAGACGTGCTGCCGTGCTGTCGTGCCAGAGCTCGGTGCCGGACGGAGCCGAGTGGAGGTAGTTAGTTGCAGGTAGACGTGCTGCTGTGCTATCGTGCTCTTTGGCCTCGCCATAGCCGGAGATTTGAAAGAGACGTGCTGCCGTGCTGGCGAAACGAGCCGCGGAAAATCGAGCGCCCGCGCGGTCACCATCTACCTTCTTGGCAGACGGTGAACGAGCTAGCGCGGGGAGAGCGGCATTGTGCACGGAGCTAAGTGCATTGCCGTTCTTAGCGGAGTCGCTTAGGCGGCTCCGGTGGTGTGCCTGTGATTGTGCTAGCACGCGCCAGTTCGCACCTGTGTCGAGCCTGTCTGCTGTGAGAGAGAGTTGTGTTGTTTAAATTCTTGTGTTCGGCGTCTTAAATTCTTCTTTTCGGGTTTACAGATTCTTCTTTTAAGGCTGTTAGCATGGCTGCTGCGCCACCTTTATCCTGGGCGTCGCCGGCTGTCCTGCTGCTTCACCAGCCCTGCCGCCGCTCCGTAGCGCCGACAGCTATATCGGTGCACGGCCGCAGCGAGCTGTGCTCGGCGACCGCTGAGCACACTCGCGCTGCACGTCGCTGCAACGGCTGCACGCTCTCGAGACACGCTCGCCGGCCGCGCTACCCCCTCCGCCGCACCCGCCGCACCGCTATAACGGACTGCGTTTCGGCGCCGCCGTCTCGGGCTGCGGCTGCCGGCACGGCGCTCGACGCGTCGAAGCCGCTCGTCTCGCTGCAGGCGACGCTCCAGGCGTGCCGGGCATCATTCTTATTGGATCCACCCCAGCGGCCTCAGATCGTCGATTAACGCCTCCCCGTCCCTTCCCGCCGGTCCACTAGGCGGCGCTGCCGTGCACTGGCGCCAGCGAGCTCCATTTACATTCCGCACGCGCGATCGGCAGTCGAGTTACAACTCGCAGCTGTGCTGCGGGTTGTAATCACTCGAACCGTTGTTCGGCGATATCTCGGCGACCACTCGTCGACTCGCGCTCGGACGCGAGGTGCGTGCTCGCCTGCCCCCCCGGGAGGGGACACGGCCGCTTTTAGCGAGATCGGGTAAATCACCCTCATCGCCCGCCGCTCACGCCTCCCTCCCTCTCCCGCTGCCGCCGCATCCGGTCCTAGCCTGCGATACAATGAGACCTCACACCGGTTCTTCGACGCGAGCAAGCAGGCGCGCTCGCCCTCGCGCTGACCCCGCGCGCTGCCTCGCCACTGCCGCTGCTGCACCGCGCAGGCCTTTGCGGGCTTCCTGCAGCACTGCGTAAACCTCGTCTTTGGCGTCGCCTTTGCGGCGTCAGGCGCCGCCTCAGAGTGCCGGCCCCCCAGCCCTGCCCGTCGTTCCTTGGCCACGGGTGTGGCTGAGATGGCCCCGCACGCACGCAGGTGCGCGTGGTACCTCACCAACTTTGTCATCTCGGTCGTGTGTGGCGTGCTGCTGCTCAACCTCGCCATGGCGGGCTACAACCGGTCCGTGCCCTCACGCCGGCCAGCGCACCGACCAGCAGCACACACCCACCGGCGTGTGCGGCCCGTGGGTGCGACGGAGAAGAGAGGAGGGGCCGTGCGGCCTCGGGCGGCCCCGAAGCGCCGCTCGCGACGCCCGTTTCATTAGCGCACGCGCCTCGCTGGCACACACGCGCTCCTGGCTGCTGCTGGGGCGTGCTGGCTCCCATGCGGCCACCGCACCTGCCGGCTGCACGCCGTTGCGCCCCGCGGCGTCCCGGACCACCCCGTCCAGACCCCACCTCGTCACAGGTGCGTCGACCGGTTTGGCCTGCACCTCCTGCGATCTGGAGAGTACGGTGCGCCCCTTTAGATGGCGGACATGCACAGTGCCTCCTCCCTCACGCATGCCAGACCGCACGGCGGCAGCGCTCTCAGCCAGTGCAGCTCACGCACAACCGCTCGCCGCCGCCCCGGGCAGGCAAGCCGCCGAGCTGGAGGCCGTGGCTGATGCAGATGCTCGTGTGGGGCTTCTTGGCGTCGGTGCGAGGAGAGAGACACCTCCGAGACGCCTCCGAGACACCTCCTAGACACTTCCGAGACACCTCCGAGACGCCTCCTAGACACCTCCTAGACACCTCCGAGACGCTTCCGAGACACCTCCGAGACACTTCCCTGGCGTCGGTGCGAGGAGAGAGACACCTCCAGAGAGCGACACGCGCCCACCTTCGAGACGAGAGTCTCGCAGCCACTGCCAGTAGCGCGATGGGTGCCTCCGCCAGAGCGCTGTGTCGCCCGGCGCACAGAGACCCGGCCCCGCCCCGCCCCCGCCCCCGTCCGCCCCGTCCGCCCCTGCACCGCCCCTGCACCGCCCTCACCGCCACCCATCTCCGCCTGCCGTTCCGCCCGCCGAGCGCCTCCACCGGCCACGTCGCCTGTGCCGCCACCTGCTCCTGGGCACCCTCCCGACCCCGCCCTCCCAACCCCCTCCGCAGGCCGAGAAGGTCGCGACACGCGCTGGTCGTCCTCCTTGCGCCTCCGGCCGAGACGCGCCCCGCGAGGCTCCACCGCCTCTGCACATAGGTCGTGACCGCGGTCATCGTCATCCTGCCGCTGCATTCGGCGCCGGGCCTGCGGCGCGCGCGCTCCGTGAAGAGCCCGCCCCCCCCCTTCACACGTGCCTCTTGTGAACAGAGATTGGATGCCGTCGCGCAGCTAATAGAGGCGCCAGTCCACCACTACCCGAAGGCGGGGCTCTCTAGATACTTCATGCCCGCTTCCTCACCGCCGCCCTCGTGAGTCCACGGCCGTGTCGGGGCTGCAGCGGCGTTTCCGAATGCTTGTGCATTGCGTCCATTGACGCAACGCACGCCGAACTCCCGCCTCGCAGGTGGAGCTTTTGCTGGTGATGGTGTTCGCGCCGGTGGCCTCGCTCGAGAGTCACACAGCCTCGCCATCACTGCCGACGGCGCCGCCTGGAGCTGGGGCCTTGGAGGCGGGGGCGGCTTGGGACACGGCGACGAGCAGAGCCAGCTGCTGCCCAAGAAGATCGAGGCCTTTGCTGGCCAGCGCGTCGTCGCGCTGTGTCGGCTGGGGCGTGCGACGGTCTCGCCATCACTGCCAACGGAGCCGTCTTTACCTGGGGCGAGGGTGAGTGCGGCTGCCTAGGCCACGGAGAGGAGCTATCCAACCAGCTGCTGCCCATAAGATGGTCGAGGCGTGGGCGTTGGGTTCTTAGGCTGGGTTAGTAGGTACCGTACCGGGAGCCTCGTACGGCCACGCACGCCGCGTGAGAGGGCGGCTGGGCGATCTGGCGAGCGCGAGAGCGGACAGGCCGCTCAGACCTAGTGAGGGAGAGCGAGAGGAGTCCGGGGGATTTGGTAGCCTCAGCCATATTTTCTGTTGTGTGTTGAGATGCCGTCTGGGTTTTCTCGCGTCCAAACTGAAAAATTGGCCAAACACACTCTCAAAAATAATAGTGTTAAATCGTTGAAAAAATAGAGACACACGTGTGTTCAATTTCTTTCGTACCTTGTCAACTACTCGTATAGAGAGAGGCGCATGCGCAAAAAATGTAAACACAGAGAGCGGCGCGACGTCGCCAAGTAAGACACACTAAGGACTTGGCATAGAGTACAACGGAAGAGCCGCGCTCCCCCTCATTAGGAACACGTCCGCTCCGCCCCCCCCCCCCCCCCCAACGCCGAACGGCCTAAGGCTGCGACCCCCACGGCATTGGGAGGCGGCGGAAGAAGCAGCGCCTGCCGGGAGATAGGTCGAACCCTTCAGCCTTGGACCTCCCCAGCAGCGCAGCCTAGCCGGTGTTTTGCATGCCGGCGGCGACCCCCTGCACGGTGACGGTCATGGCGTCGTCCAGCGCGAGCCTCTCCGCGTCGCTCGGCTCCTTCTTGAGGCGCGCCATCACCTCGCCCTGGATGGCGTGCAGGGTGAGCAGGTACGGCTGCCGCAGGCCGAAGGACTGCTTGGCGAGCGGGTGGTTCTCGAGGAGGAGGGCGTGGCCCGCAACCTCCATGACGGCCGCCTTCGCCTGCGCGAGCGCCGACCGCAGCCCATCGCCGACCGCGCGGAGGTCCGGCGTGCAGAGGCGGCCGTCATAGTACTCGGAGACGGCGGGCTCCGCCTTGGAGAGCTCGAGCTCCATCAGGTCCACCAGGCCGCGGAAGAAGGGCCAGGTCGAGTACGCGTCACGCAGCTCGGCGAGCCCGCCTCCGGCGATACGCTCCGCGAGCGCCGCGCCGCACCCAAGCCACACGGGCAAGTGGAGCCGCGTCTGCGTCCAGGCAAACACCCACGGGATCGCGCGGAGCGTCTCGATACCGCCGGCAGCCTTGCGCTTCGCGGGCCGCGAGCCGAGGTTCATCGAGGCCAGCGCCGACGTCGGCGTGGCGGCGTGAAAGTAGCGCGAGAAGATGCCGTCTTCCGACTGGTAGACCTGCGCCTGAAAGGCCTTGGCAGACGCGTCGGCCAGCTGCTGCATCAGCTCGCGCTGCGCGTCGGTGGGGAGCTTTGGCGGCGAGATCGTGTGCTCGAGCACGGAGATGGCGTAGCTCTGGAAGGTGTGCACCGCGAGCTCGGTGGAGGCGAGGAAGGCCTGGATCTGCTCCCCCTGCACGGTTACGCGGTACGCGCCGGCAATCGAGCCGGCGGGTTGCGACAGCAGCGCCAAGTGGAGGGGGCCGCCTCCGCGGCCGATGGAGCCGCCGCGCCCGTGGAAGAAGTTGATGCGCACGCCGGCGGCGCGGCCCGCCTCCAGAATCTTCTCCATGGCGACGTGGAGCTCCCAGAGCGAGGCGAACTTGCCGGCGTCCTTGGACGGGCCACACAGGGTCAGGGTCAGGGTCAGGGTCAGGGTTAGGGTCAGGGTTAGGGTCAGGGTTAGGGTCAGGGTCAGGGTCAGGGTTAGGGTTAGGGTCAGGGTCAGGGTTAGGGTCAGGGTTAGGGTCAGGGTTAGGGTAAGGGTTAGGGTCAGGGTTAGGGTCAGGGTTAGGGTCAGGGTTAGGGTCAGGGTTAGGGTCAGGGTCAGGGTCAGGGTCAGGGTCAGGGCCAGGGTCAGGGTTAGGGTAAGGGTCAGTGTCAGGGCCAGGGTCAGGGCCAGGGCCAGGGTTAGGGTTCGACCTTGGACGAGTCAGAGTAGCCGAGCATCACCTCGTGGAAGCCTCCGATGGCGCCCTTGTAGGCGGCGACGGAGAAGAGGCGCGCGACGACGCGCGGCGCATTCTGCAGGTCCTCGCGCGTCTCGAAGAGCGGCGCGACGCGCATCGGCGACTTGACGCCGCTCTTGACCTATCGACAAGTCCTGGACATGTCCTGGGCGTGTCCTCGAGGTGTCCAGCAGCGGCGACCTGACGCGGCGCTCGACCTGCAGCAGCCGCACCGCGAGCACGTCGGACGCGCTGCGCGCCATCGAGATGCAGTAGGCGCCCAGGCACTCGGGCGGCAGCGTGGCGAGGAGGGCGAAGGTCGCCAACACCTCCTTCACCCGCTCGTCTGCCGCCAGCGTGCCTGCGAGAGGGAGTATCCGCGGGTCGGGCGGGGGGGCCCCTCCCTCCTAGATGATGATTCTAGTTCTTCCCTCCATAAGATAAGGCCACCTCGAGTGTGCATGGAGGTGGTCATTGAGAGGGGAGCTCTAGAGACTGAGGGAGTTGGAGGTTATTTTGTCTGTCTGCCTGCGTCCGGGATGAGCGGCCGAGGCGAGACCAGCTCCGCCGAGAGCCACGCAATCCGCGCCTCTTCGTCCCACTCGAGGTACCTAATGAGGAGACTGCGGGAGATGACAGGAGATTGGGGTAGAGTACAAGAGAGAGGCACGCCTGGCGGCACGAATGACCGCGGGCCATCTCCGGCCACCTCGGGCCATCTCCGGTCATCACGGGTCATCTCGGGTCATCACGGGTCACGTCGGGTGATCGATGTCGGGGTCTCTTGCGATGCTGGGCGAAGCGCACCGGCCGAGCCCGAGGGCGCGCGTGATTGCGTCGATCGCCTCGGAGTGCCGGTCGCTCTCCTGTGGCGAGAGATGGGGAGAGATGGGGAGAGATGGGGAGAGATGGGGAGAGATGGGGAGAGATGGGGAGAGATGGGGAGAGATGGGGAGAGATGGGGAGAGATGGGGAGGGATGGGGAGGGATGGGGAGAGATGGGGAGAGATGGGGAGAGATGGGGAGGGATGGGGAGAGATGGGGAGAGATGGGGAGAGATGGGGAGAGATGGGGAGAGATGGGGAGAGATGGGGAGAGATGGGGAGAGATGGGGAGAGATGGGGAGAGATGGGGAGAGATGGGGAGAGATGGGGAGAGATGGGGAGAGATGGGGAGAGATGGGGAGAGATGGGGAGAGATGGGGAGAGATGGGGAGAGATGGCGAGGTATGGCGAGGTATGGCGAGGTATGGCGAGAGTAGAGCGACGACTGCCTGGCGGATGTCCATCTTGGCGAGGCAGATGCCAAAGGTGCGCACGCGGCGGAGCAGGTCGAGGAGCGTGCCGTTGGCGAGGACGCGGTCGCCTGTGCACAACGCCCGGCTGTCAAAAGACGTTGCTCGCACCCGGTGGCCCGCTGGCGAGGGCGCAGTCGGCCGACGGTGACGAGGGAGCGGTACATGAGCTCAAGCGGCG
>NW_005198167.1:280020-281822 GCF_000372725.1 Emiliania huxleyi CCMP1516 | reverse complement strand
CCCGAGTGCGCCGTCAGCACAATCTCGATCTCCTGCTCGGAGATTGCGTCGCGGATCTCGGCGGCGGCGCGGCCACTTGCGAGGAGCGCGTCAAAGGCCATCCGAAAGGTCTGGTTCCCAACCACCGCGCCGGTGGAGGTGTCCTCCGTGCAGCCCGCGTCGGCGCGCAGGTTTGCCCGCCACGCGCGCACGGTCTGCTGGGCGAGCGCGAGGTTCGCCTGGCTCATCAGCTCGCCGAGCAACTGGGCGGACGAGAGCAACGTGCTCGCGTCCATGTTGCCGGCGCGCTCGCTCATCAGCCTCAGGCTCTCGGCCGCGTCCTGCGGGAGGGAGCCCACCTCGGTGAGCATCTCGGTGACGCTGGCCGGCAGCCGCGGCAGCCCGTCGAGCATTACGCTGCTCATCGCACGCTCCAGCGCCGGCTGTTGCTCCGGCCTGCCCAGCGGCGAGCCGGCCGGAAGGTGGCCCTCCGGCTCACTCGAGCTGAGCACGTCGTACTCGCCGGGCGCATTTGCGCTGGGCTTGGGGGCGATTGCGTCTAGCAGGAGGACGCGCATGAGTCGCATGTCCGCCGCGACCTTCTCAGCCGGCGCCATCGAAGGCGGCTTGTGCAGCGCTCCAATGACGTCGCCGGCGGAAGACGTCATCGAACCCGCGCGAGCCCGCCGCGCCGCAGGGTAGCCGACCTTCTCGTTCATCTGTAGCAGTCAGTGACAAGCTTGCTGTCCACGCGTCACTCCCGGCTTCGCCAGCTCGAAGGCCGACCGACTCTCTCCAAGTGCTCCCGGTATCCTCCCCCGCAATATGATTTCTTTTTATTACCGTAACGGAACCAACGGCGCCTCGCCCCTCCTGTCATCACTCCTCGTCGCCCGCGTCCTCCTCCTCGTCGTTGTCCTCGTCGTCGAGCGCCAGCCCGGCCTCGCCCGCCGCGCCCGCCCTGCCCGCCAGCAGCTCGGACGACAGCTCCTCCTTCATCTCATCCACGTACTCGCCCGCCGCCGAGGCGAACTCCGGATCCTCCGCCAGCTGCTTCATCCGGCTCTGAAATTGCTCCGAGCTCGCCGTCTCGGAGAGCTTCTGCAGCCGCTCCGGATCGGCGAGCGCCGCCTGCATCCGCTCCCAGATCGCCTCGATCGCCTCGTCGTCTGTCGCCGCCGCGCCCCCGCCGATCGCGGCCGACGGACCGAGCTTCTGCAGCATGCGCTTCATCCGCTCCTTGACCGCCGGGTCCTTCATCATCACCTTCATGTGCTCCATCATCTGCGGGTTCTGCATCATCTTGAGCGCGCTCTGCATCATCGCCGGGTCTGCGGCCACGCGATCGTGGGCGGCTCTCGGACGTGGGCCGCGAGTGCGCGAGCGAGGCGGTATTAGCTGAGCCGCGATCGCGGGGTGAGGTCAGTTTGAGGCGTGAGCGGCGTGAGGTGCGAGCGCAAGCGAGATGTGAGCTGAGCGGCGTGATCGGGGAGCGCGATTTCGGTGCGTGCGTGAGGTCAGTTCGATCGAAGGAGTACCTTGCATGGGGTTGTTGGCCGGCGGCGATGGGGCATCCTCTGCTGCGCGCGCCACGGCCGCGCAAGCGAGGAGCAGGGAGGTCCAATTCATCTCTGCGTTTGAAGAAATAAATCGCGCCGGAATGACAACGGGTCGGGCTGGCTCTTCACGTGAGCCAGGCACCAGCAGGCTGGCAGGTGGAGGTGCTGTGTGTATATGCTCGCCACCCTGCTTGCAGCGAGTGCCGCACTCGTCCCTTCAGCTCGATCCCTTCCTCCGCTGCGCACGAGCGCGCCGGCGACGGT
>NW_005198167.1:235756-279920 GCF_000372725.1 Emiliania huxleyi CCMP1516 | reverse complement strand
GTATGGCTCGTCCTCCTGGTGGGGTCGGGACGAGGCCGGGTCGTGCTGTGTGGAGGAGGGGCGTGGGCAGGCGGGCGCTCGGCCACGTCGATTCCTCTCCTCTGCCGCCTCTCTGCCTCTCCGCCGCCGCCTCCCCGCCGCGTCTCTCGCGCCCGGCTGTGACGAGGGTGGTCTCTGCTCGGGATCGGGGCGGGGGCTTGCGACCTGGCACCCGGTCTGGAAGGTCCACGCGAGGCCGTACCCGTCCTCGTGCGGGAAGACCTACGGCAAGGGAAGGGGCGTCAGGCGGTGGGGCAAGGGCCAGGCGACCCTCACGCCCGGACAGGAGGGAGATGGCACCGGCATTCAGAGTGCAAGGTGGACGGGGGGGAGCAGACCTTGCGGTGCACGCCCGGCTGGCGCGGCCCGGTGATCTGCTCGACGGCGGCGCGCATCTCCGCAGAGACGGGGCCGGTGTGCGAGAGCTCATAGAGCAGCTTCTCCACCTCCTTGTGGTACAGCTCCGCTGCCCGCGCCCGCTGCAGGCACAGCACGTGGCCCGTCGTGACGGCCGTGACGTTTGGGTTCCCGTCGCGGTCTCCGCCCATCCATGTCGACACTTTGACGATGGCCTAGGTAAGGTACGGTACGGTAAACTTCTCCACACACACGAGGTGGTGGGGCAAGGGCCGGGCGACCCTCGCGTCTCCGCGTCTAATGACAGGAGCCCCACGGCATTCACAGTGCAAGGCCCAGTGCGCGTGGGTGAGCGGTGGTGTGTGTGTGTGTGTGTGTGTGTGTGTGTGTGTGTGTGTGTGTGTGTGTGTGTGTGTGTGTGTGTGTGTGTGTGCGTGTGTGTGTCCGATGGCCTTGTCGTACGGCACCGGCGGCTGGCCGATCCGGCGGAGGGCGCGGTCAAGGCGGCGGTAGTGCTCTGGCACGGCGTCCCAGCAGGTCTCCTCAATCACCATCAGTCCGTTGCGCGCCTCGCCTTCCGCCGTCGGCTTGGAGCGGCGCACATTGGAGGTGCGCCACGCCGCGAGCTGCCAGCCAGGGGCGGGGGGGGGGGGGAGAGCGGGTACAGACGGGGAAGACGCGGCCCGCTGCTTTCTCTTCTTCCGGATCGGCCCGGCGCCGCCGTTGGTATAAGAAAGAAGCAGGAGGGCGGGGGAAGGATCAGAGGTGGCACACGCAGCGACAGTCGCCGGGAGTGTTCTCGGAGTGTGTCCGCGCCTGCTCGCGCGAGATTGCCTCCTCGAGCTCGGTCACCTCGCCGGGGGTGAGCACGGTTCCCTTATCGTGCTGGCCGAGCAGCGCCACGATCTGCTGGTGCTTCTTGAGGATCGTCCGCCGCTGCGCCTCGGTCGGGTGCGCCTACTGGACGCGTCCACGACGTGTCCGGTGCGTGGCCTGCGTCCGCCGCTTGCACCCCCGAGTGCGCCGTCAGCACAATCTCGATCTCCTGCTCGGAGATTGCGTCGCGGATCTCGGCGGCGGCGCGGCCACTTGCGAGGAGCGCGTCAAAGGCCATCCGAAAGGTCTGGTTCCCAACCACCGCGCCGGTGGAGGTGTCCTCCGTGCAGCCCGCGTCGGCGCGCAGGTTTGCCCGCCACGCGCGCACGGTCTGCTGGGCGAGCGCGAGGTTCGCCTGGCTCATCAGCTCGCCGAGCAACTGGGCGGACGAGAGCAGCGTGCTCGCGTCCATGTTGCCGGCGCGCTCGCTCATCAGCCTCAGGCTCTCGGCCGCGTCCTGCGGGAGGGATCCCACCTCGGTGAGCATCTCGGTGACGCTGGCCGGCAGCCGCGGCAGCCCGTCGAGCATTACGCTGCTCATCGCACGCTCCAGCGCCGGCTGTTGCTCCGGCCTGCCCAGCGGCGAGCCGGCCGGAAGGTGGCCCTCCGGCTCACTCGAGCTGAGCACGTCGTACTCGCCGGGCGCATTTGCGCTGGGCTTGGGGGCGATTGCGTCTAGCAGGAGGACGCGCATGAGTCGCATGTCCGCCGCGACCTTCTCAGCCGGCGCCATCGAAGGCGGCTTGTGCAGCGCTCCAATGACGTCGCCGGCGGAAGACGTCATCGAACCCGCGCGAGCCCGCCGCGCCGCAGGGTAGCCGACCTTCTCGTTCATCTGTAGCAGTCAGTGACAAGCTTGTCCACGCGTCACTCCCGGCTTCGCCAGCTCGAAGGCCGACCGACTCTATCCTCCCCCCGGCATCATGATTTCTTTTTTATTACCGAAAACGGAACCAACGGCGCCTCGCCCCTCCTGTCATCACTCCTCGTCGCCCGCGTCCTCCTCCTCGTCGTCGTCCTCGTCGTCGAGCGCCAGCCCGGCCTCGCCCGCCGCGCCCGCCCTGCCCGCCAGCAGCTCGGACGACAGCTCCTCCTTCATCTCATCCACGTACTCGCCCGCCGCCGAGGCGAACTCCGGATCCTCCGCCAGCTGCTTCATCCGGCTCTGAAATTGCTCCGAGCTCGCCGTCTCGGAGAGCTTCTGCAGCCGCTCCGGATCGGCGAGCGCCGCCTGCATCCGCTCCCAGATCGCCTCGATCGCCTCGTCGTCTGTCGCCGCCGCGCCCCCGCCGATCGCGGCCGACGGACCGAGCTTCTGCAGCATGCGCTTCATCCGCTCCTTGACCGCCGGGTCCTTCATCATCACCTTCATGTGCTCCATCATCTGCGGGTTCTGCATCATCTTGAGCGCGCTCTGCATCATCGCCGGGTCTGCGGCCACGCGATCGTGGGCGGCTCTCGGACGTGGGCCGCGAGTGCGCGAGCGAGGCGGTATTAGCTGAGCCGCGATCGCGGGGTGAGGTCAGTTTGAGGCGTGAGCGGCGTGAGGTGCGAGCGCAAGCGAGATGTGAGCTGAGCGGCGTGATCGGGGAGCGCGATTTCGGTGCGTGCGTGAGGTCAGTTCGATCGAAGGAGTACCTTGCATGGGGTTGTTGGCCGGCGGCGATGGGGCATCCTCTGCTGCGCGCGCCACGGCCGCGCAAGCGAGGAGCAGGGAGGTCCAATTCATCTCTGCGTTTGAAGAAATAAATCGCGCCGGAATGACAACGGGTCGGGCTGGCTCTTCACGTGAGCCAGGCACCAGCAGGCTGGCAGGTGGAGGTGCTGTGTGTATATGCTCGCCACCCTGCTTGCAGCGAGTGCCGCACTCGTCCCTTCAGCTCGATCCCTTCCTCCGCTGCGCACGAGCGCGCCGGCGACGGTCAGCAATCGGGCGTCTGTGCACACGCTCCGGGGCGGAGCGGCTGCCGGCGAGGCGTCTGCCAGTGTGCTTGCCAGCGCGCTCGGCTGGGGTCTCACCGCCGGTGCGATGGCGATCTACACGCCCATGATCGCGACCACGCTGGCGAAGAAGAACGCCGACGGGATGAGCGTCAGCACCTGGAGCCTCAACCTGTCTGGCTTCCTCATCTTTGTGGTGTACCACATCCGGAACGGCTACTCTCTCTCCACCTTCCTCGACTTTGCGGCGCTGGGCCTGCAATTATAGATGGAGCACAGACCCGTGTATTCCGACTGGCGCTCGAGAGGACGCGTGTTCGGCTGCGTGCGGCTTTTCTCGCCCTGACTTTGGTGCACGGAGGTGGGACCACGCTTGGTAGGCCTGCAGTCCGCCGTCCTGCTGGCGCTCACTGCCCGCTACCAGCGGGCGCTGCCCCCGATCGCGCTGCTGCCCGCTGCGAGCCTCGCCGCTGCGTCGCTGCTTCCAACGGCTTTCCTCGGGCCGCTGCAGGGCGTGGCTGCCTTCATCACGTCGGTGGCGCTCGTGCCGCAAGTCTGGCGCAACTTTGCGGCGCGCTCGCGCGGCGGTTGGAGCCCGATCTCGGCCGCGCTCAGCACGGGCGGCAACGCGGCGCGCATCTTCACCACCCTCACGCTGGCGGAGGGCAACCCGATTCTGTTGGCGCAGTTTGCAGCCTGCCTGCTGCTGAATGGCGTCCTGCTCGTGCAGGCGCTGGTGTGGGACTGAGGCGGCCGTGAGGCGCCACCAGTGGGCCACAGCAGCTCCTCTCCGCCGTGTCCGCAGCGTCGGGCTGGGTGGCTCGAGGGCCCCGCGGTCTTTCGGCGCGGCGCAGGCGCTTTTGACAGCTCGCCCGCGCGAGAGTCTGTACTCTCTCGCCCGGGGCGTCCGGGTGCATCGCCAGTAGGCATGAATTTGACATCGGTGTCTCTATTTTGGTAGCGCCGTCATTTTTCGGGGGGCTGCCACCGCGCACAGGCCACACCACAGCGGAAGCAGCGCGATCCCATCATCATGGAGGGCTGGTTGCTGCCAGCTGCCTAAAGCTAAACCCTTATTTTGAATATTTTTGCTCGGCGACCTTTTCGCTCAACCTCTCTCTAGAGTCTATCTCAGTATCAGTTCAGCTTCAGGCAGGTCGCTGGCACGTGGCAGTGAGGTCAGTGTACAGTTACAGGACTGCGGTGCAGGCCTCTCTCTGCTTTCTCTCCCATCCGATATCCGCCGCATCTCCCATCGATCGGTCGGTGGGGAGACTGTGGCCCATCCCCAACCGTGCCGGGCGGGGCGCGCGGCGGCGCCCAGCGGGGCCCCGCGGGCTGCGGTGCGCGTCACGTGGATTTCTACTTTTTCAATGTCTTTGCCGGCGCGGCGCCCGTCGGCGTTTGCGCCACTAAAATTACGAAAAAAGGGCGCGGGCCGCGCCAAAAAGGCAGTCCTCTCGTGTGGCCCCCCCGCCATGGTTGTCCTCGGTGTTTGCGAAGGTGCCTCCGATACCGTCGCCGACAAGGTCACCATCCTTACGGGCCCGGGCGAATTCAGCACGGCGGGCAAGGTCACGCCTCTCACGCTGGTAAAGGCCTCAGCTTTCCAGTACTTTTCGACTATTGCGCCGGACGGCACCGTCACCAACGAATCTGGTCCAGTCTCCAAGTGCGCCTGCTCGCGGACGCTGACGGGTGGCCACTTGCACACACACACGCCCCACTCCTCCACCGCAGGTATCTGGACGAAGGAGTTTGCCCCATGTCTGGCTCAAAGTGCACCGTCAAGGACAAGTTTTTCGCCAAGTCGTCAACGGACCACTTTGTGGTGTTCAAGAAGGAGGGGAGCACGTACAGTCCAACACCCGTTGCGGGGCCTTGCATATACATGCCAGCACCGGAGGAGTACGTCGCGAAGTTCGACATGACCTCCCCGTCGGGAACCAAGGAGGGGTTTGCTTTCACCTACTTCTCGTCGGCGCCGCAGACCATGACGATGGTTGTCCCCGGCGTCGACGGTGGCTCGCTCAAGCTGCTTGTGTCTCTGGCGGTGCGCAGCTATCAGCTTCGCGGCGCTGCCCCTCCCTTGTTCGCCACCTACCCACGTGCTCCCGCGCTCTCCTCACTCCCCTGCCGCTGTCGGCACAGATCAATCCTACGACTTTTGCCGCGAGTAGCTCGGGCGACCTCATGGGCGAGCTCATTGCGGCGGCGCGATCTGACTACACTGCGGGCGCGACTAGCTATCCAAAAATGAAGGCAGCTGGCAAGGCGGGAGGGTTCGTGATCAGCGGCGTCACTGCCCTCGGTATCGATGACACTGAGACCGACGACTCGCCGATGGGGATGCTCGAGAAGCAGGCGCTTCAGGACAAGATAAAGATGGAAATGGCGGTCCAGGGCGCAATCGCCAAGCAGGAGGTGTATCTCGCTGGTTACTACGCAAAGAGCCAGAACGCCGTGGTGACGGTGTCGCAGCTCGTGAACGCGAACGTCCATGCGATCACAAACATGGCAGCGATGGCGAAGGGCTCAGGCGGCTCGGACAAGAACTACTCGCGGGTTGCGGCCTGCTGCTGCTGCTCCGTCGCCACCAAGACGTCCGGTGGCGCTTGGGCCTCGCTCGACGCGTCGGGCAGCACCCAATTCGACGTCACCGCCATCATCAACTCAGCTATGACAGCAACGGGAGGAGGACTAATGGGCGGGGAATCCGGCTCGTTCGAGTACTACGAGGAGGAAGGGGGCATTCCCCCACTGCCCTAGTCGGGAATCCGTCTCGGCCCCAGCCCATGGTTGCTCGAAGCCTCGTTGCCCATTCCCTCCCGAGGGTGTCCACCAGGCTCCACATTCCGAGAAGCCTGTTTGGGGAGAGGGGGAGGGTTGTTATTGTGTGTTCGCGCCGGCTCAAGGCGAGCGACACACGTCGTGCACTGGAGGTTTGAATTTATCAGAAAAGACGTTGACGCTTACGAACCTCACTCTTCATCGGGGGCAGCGAGGGGGGATGGGGGACCCGGGGGGCGGGGGGCGGCTCGAGGGGGGCGGCGCGGAGAGCGCACCCACACGCGCGCGGCTCGTTTGTGTGGACATACAGCACGAGGAGCGGGCCGCGCCTGCCGCCGATTGCGGCGGCGTGTGCGGCGGAAGAAGGAACGGAAGAGCGAGTGAGCGAGGGCCGAGAGAGGTCCTCCGGCGCCCCCGCCGGCCGAAGCGCCCTACGCGCCTGGCTGGACCCTTCCCCCCGCACCTTCTTCCCAGGTTCTGTGCCGTCCTCACATTTATCATTTTCTCTCTCAGTGTATGTGGCTCTTACGTACATTCCCGTAGGAGGACTCTGCTGACTGACAGGGTTTGCGATGAGGAGCGACCCGAAGGGTTTCTCGGAGGTTAGTGCACCACTAACCGCCGAAGCGCAAGAACTCTACGACGGATCGGGCTCATACTATTTTTAGGTACGATGGCTCGAGATGCGTTACCGGCGCGGCGCCCGTCGGCGAAGGATAAAACACGGGGCCCAAAATAGGGCAGCACGCCCGCGCGCGATGGTTGTCATTGGAGTTGGCGAGGCCTTCTCCGAGACGATCAGCGACAAGGTCACAGTTTATAAGGGCCCGGGCGATTTCAAAACTTCGGGCAAGGTGACGCCACTCGTGCTGATCAAGGCCTCGGCTTTCCAGTACATTGCGTCCTCAGGGCCGGACGGCGTCGTCACCCACACAGCTGGCCCAACTTCCAAGTGCGCTCGCTCGCGGACGCTGGCATGCGGGATTCCCTTGCACACGCGCCTCACGCCTCGTCTGCAGGTACCTGACAGCCGACGGTACCTGCCCTGTCACTGGCGCAAACTGCATGGTCAGGGACATGTTTTTCGCGAAGTCCCCGACAGACTGGTTTGGCATGTACTGTAAGGACGCGACCGGCACGTACAAGGCCGTCCCGATGCAGGGCCCACTCCTCTTAATGCCGGAACCGACCGCGTATGTGGCTCAGTACGATATGTCCAACCCGTCGGGAGGTCCAGATCAATTTAGGTTTACGTACTTCTCGTCAGCGCCGCAGATGTTGCCGCTGAATGCTCCCGGCGTCGTTGACGCGGACGGCGCTCCCGGCTCGCTGAAGCTGTTGTTAAGTATTCAGGCACGTGAACGCTAGCTTCACTGCCCCGCGACCAATCGCCCCATCTACCCACGTGCCCTCATCTTCACTTTGCCCGTGCCGATTTCAGATTGAGCCCGAAAAGTTCGTCGAGAACAACTCCCCAGACGGCGTTGGCGACTTAATCAACTCCGCCCGGGTCGACTGGGCCACCGGCGCTTCTTCGTTCCCCACCGTGAAAGCGACGGGAGCGGCCATCGGCATCAAGATCGGGACAGTCACAGTCCTCGGAGTCGAGCCCTCGGAGGAAGCTGTTGACACTCCGCTTGGCATGCTCGAGAAGCAGGCGCTCGAGAAAAAGCTCAAGATGGAGATGGCGGTTCAGAGCGCAATCGCCAAGCAGGAGATCCTCCTCGCTGGGGCCTACGCTCGGAGCCAGAACGCAGTGACGACGGTGTCGCAAATCGTGAATGCGAACGTCACGGCGGTCTCACAGTTGGCGGGGTTGGCCAAGGGCTCAGGCGGTTCGGACAGGAACTACTCGCGTGTCTTCGCCGCCTGCTGCTGCTCCGTCGCCACCAAGTCGTCCGGAGGGGCTTGGGCCTCGCTCGACGCGTCAGCCAGCAGCAGCCTTGACATCAACATGCTTATCAACTCAAACATGACTGCAACGTCAACAACAAGGACGGAGGAGAAATTCAGCTATGCCGGCCCATACGAATCATGGACAGAATTCGAAGAATTTCGACCATTGTGATCACAGCCCGTCGAACTCGTGACAGCCGTGGTCGAACCCCTGATCACCGTGCTTTGAGGAGCTGGAGTCAGGCTTTGGGGCGGCCGCGTTTCGAGAGCGAGCGAGCCCGAGCCAGTCAGATGTCGGCGCGGATGATTTATCTCTAGTTTGCGAGAGGCCGAGGGGGTTAGGACCCTTACGTTGTTTATCCAGTACGGCCGCGCAGCACAGCATTAAGAAGAAAACACAAAGCAGAAGAGAATCAGCGAAACGGCGCGGGGCTTGATCCTTTTAAGTTTTAACTTTTATTATTTACTGTATTATTAGCGTGAAACACGGGGCCCTGGGGGCGTCAGCGACAGCGTGGCGAGACCCTCGCGCACACGCATCCTCTCGTAAACACCTTCACCCTCTCCGGCTGCGCTTCCATGCCCATCATCCGCAGTGGCACCGGACAACGAGACGTCAGCGTCGAGAGCGCGAACGAACTCGTCGATGGGGGTCTGAGCCGTGCGGATCACCGCGTGCTCGATGGCTGTCTCCGCGTCAGTTCGCTGCGCCGGCACCTCGCCGTCCAACTGCTCGCTGGCGGTCAGACTGGTGCCATCGACAAGGGTAAGGCTATGCAGCCACAGGGGCTCGACTGGCGCGAGGGGCGGCAGTGCGTCGCCCCCAAAGTGCTTCTCCAGCGACGCGCCCGCGCCTTGCTCGCTGCTGCTGCCCCTCGCGGCGGCGACAACCGCGCCGATGATGCGCCGCACCTGCTGTGCCCCAAACTCAGCCGCGCTGAGCTCGACGACGACCCAATCGTCGCACTGCCATCTTCGGGCACCGCCGGCGGCGCCGGCGCCATGGCGACCTCCGCGCAAGTCTCCCTGAATGGAGGAGCTGCCGGCAACGGAGAGGTGGAGCGGGTGGGCGTTTCGCTGCCGCCACTTGTCGGACATGAAGGGGGAGTAGTCGCGCGTGCGCCCGCCGGCGCCTCCCGAGGAGAGGCGGCGGAAGAGCGCCTTGAGTCGGCGGTGCACTTCGAGCTTTGCGCAAGCCTCGGGGAGGGGCAGCGCGAGCAGGCGTCCACCCTGCCACGCCCGCCGATCGAGCAGCTGAGCGGCGTGCACCGCCGCCGCCTCGCAGCCAAACGCCAGCTCGCAGAACCCGCCGCACTGCGCCATGCGCACGTCGGCGCGGCCGACGCCCGCCTCGACGAGCATCGCCTATTCACACCTGCCTATTCACACCTGCCTATTCACACCTGCCTATTCACACCGCCTCTTCGAGCATCGCCTCGACGTCCTCTGCGCTGCAGCCGTCGAGGTACGCGGAAGCGTCTACGGCCGTCCAAGTGAGCCACACACGCGTCTCAGCGCCCGGGCACGGCGGCCTGCCTGCCCGCGCGGCGCCGGCGCACGAGCCGAGCGCGGCATAGGGCAGCGCGTACCGGAACACCTGCCGCCGCACTGCACGGCGCAAGCCATCGAGAGGCCCGCCGGTCGGCAGCGGCGAAGGGCCCGAAAGGAGCCACAGGCTAGGCGGCAGCGCCTCGCGGAGAGCGGCGGCGCTGCAGGCTGTGCGGCCGCCCCCGGCGGAAGTGAGGGAGAGGACGGCGACACAACGGAGCGCGTGGGCGCCGCGCTCGGTCCGCACGAGGAGGGCTGCTCCCACGCCTGCGTGGCGAATACGAGGAGGGTTCGTGGAGGGTTCGTGGAAGGTTCGTGGAGGGAGGGCCGCTCCCACGCCTGCGTGGTGAGTACGCCAACCTCAGGGCGGGAGGACGGTGGTTGTGCCGGGTACTCTTCAGCACCGTGTGAATACGAGGGGCTACGAATACCGTGAGTACCAGCTGGACATGGCCGGAGACCGCCGGATCCAGCGGAGGAGCGCTGACAAGACCACTCCAGCCTCTACGGGGTGCCGACAAACAAGACCACGGATTCCGCTTCTAGGCTCCCGCGCCGCCCTCGACGCCCCAAGCGACGCGCGCAGCCTTCACTAACGACTCCTCGACAGCGGCCGCGTCGGCGGCCGCGGCGCAAGCGATGTAGCCCACCGTTGCGCTGAACCGCTCGCGCTTGGTCGAGGCGGCGCCGGCGGACGCTTCGGGAGCGCAGCCGCTGCGCAAGTGGGGAGAGGATCAAAAAGAGGGGGGGGGGGGACAGAGGTATACAAAATCAGAGGTACATCGATAAAGGGGGGGGGGGGGGGGGGCTTTTGCCTGCGCAAGTGTGCGAAGAGGCGGTTGCGCGACGGGAAGGACTCGCCGCAGACGGAGCAACTGAGGTCGCCGCCCGCAGCCTCTGCCCTCGCCGCCTCGCGTGGCGGGGGGAGGGGCTTGCCCCACACATCCGGACGGGTCAGCTCAAAGGCGTGTGAGCGGAGCGTGGCGGCGTCACCAAAGCTGAGGCCGCATACTGCGCAACACCACGATGCCCCACCACCCGACGCCACGGGGGCGCGCGGCGCCGTCCGCTTTGCCGACGGCGTCGTGACGGAGGAGGATGCGTCGGAGGTCGATGTGTCGGCGGGTGGCGCGAGGCGCACAGAGCCTACGTGGGCAGTACGCCAACCTCGGGGCGGGAGATATGGGGAGATATGGGGAGATATGGGGAGATATGCGCCTACGTGGGCAGTACGCCAACCTCGGGGCGGGCAGGCGGTCTTGTGCGGAGTGTTCATGTCGCTGCGTGAATAAGAGAGCGATGCGAATACAATGAGTACAGCCGAGCACGGCCGAATAGAAACGGAGTACGTGTCCCCTCTCGAGCGCTGGTCGGAAGACAAGAATGCGCTCTTCCGCTTCTACGGCACCGAGCGTATCGACGACCTGTCGTACACGCAGAGCTCTGCCCGCCTCGTGCCCTCGTTAAGGGTGACCGCGTCGTACCTGCGTTTGGGGGGGGGGGGGGGGGTAGGAGGGAAGGGGGGGGGGGGGGAAAAAAGCAAAAAAAAAGCCCTTGGTGAAAGGGGAGGGGGGGGGGGGGTTTCCAAAAGAAGTGGGGGGGGGTTCAATATACCCTTGCCGGGCCAAAAAAACCCCCCAAAAACCCCCGGGGTTTTTTCCCCAAACCTTGCCGCTTATATAATCTTTGCCCAAAAGGGGTGGGCGGGCCCTTCCGCCCCCCAGTTTTCTTTTTTCGGGGAGAAAGCCCCCCAATCCCCGGCCAAGACGCCAGGCCGCGCTGCCCGCGCCGGTAGTCTCCGAGGCTCAGCGCACGCCCAACCCTCACCTCGGCCTCAAGGCAGACGAGCTGCCCGCGGAGCCGAGTGCGGTTTGATGTGTTGCGACCGCCGCCGCCGCTGCCGCCGCCGCTGCCGCCGCTGCCGCCGCTGCCGCCGCCGCCGTCGCCGCCGTCGCCGCCGTCGCCGCTGATGCCATCTGCCGCCGATCCACCCTCTTGCCACTCTTGCCCGTCCTCGCCATCCCCGCTGTCAGCGCTTGCCTCCTCCGCCTCCGCCTCCAAGGTATTGCACGCCTCGTCGAGGCAGTACTGCCGGCAATATCCAAAGTAGACGGCTGGTGGCGAGAGTGGCAGCAGGCCGGAGGGGGGCGGGGGTGAGGGCGGCGGCGGGGCGGGAGGCGGGGACGAGGGCGGCGGCGAGGGCGGGGGCAGAGGCGGCGGGTAGGAGGGCGGCGGGGGCGAGGGCGAGGGAGAGGGCGAGGGAGAGGGCGAGAGCGAGGGCGGGGGGCGGGGGGCGGGGGGGGGGGGGGCCGGGGGTGGGGGTTGGGGAGGGCGGCTGCAAGGGCCCCTGCACCCGCCTTGAGGCCCCGCGCCACCGACTCCTCGACGCTCGGGAATCGGAAGCCGCCTTGCAAAATGCTCTCTGCCTTCTCCGCCGTCGTGGCGTGGTACACACGCAACGTCTGCACCGCAGCTGACGCCTCCAGGCCGGTGTCTGCGTCGGCGTCGGTGGTGGTTGACACGGGCGCTTCGCCGGTGGCAGCGGCGGCATCGGCTGCTGCGGCGCACCCGGCCTCAACGCTTCCCTCGGCGAAGCCGAGCGTCCACCAGCGCTCCCCCTCCCGCTGCCCCGGCTGAGACTGAAGCTCGAGCGGCTGCGTCAGCGTGACGGCCACGCGGCGGCCGTACAGCGGTCCGTCGAGACACATGGTGTGGTACTCACCGCGCTCACCGCCCAAGTCGAGCGGCTTGACCTGCTCGCCTAGGGTTCGGGTACCGTGGGGGGTAGGGGATGGGTGCGGTACCGTGGGGGTAGGGGACCGACCCCTCCAGGTAGCGCTCGCCGGAACCCGCCGCGGCCGGAGCCTCCGGCTGCGCCGCCAGCGTCTCGAGCTCGTAGACGGCCGCCGCGTCGAGCTGACGCCCCACCCAGCCGGCTTCGAACCATGGGCTCTTGACGCAGGAAAAGAAGACGAGGAAGCGCTCGGCGAGCAGCCGCCGCAGGAGGCTCGCGCGCTCCGCCTGCCAGAGCGGCAAGAAGGCGCGCACGCCCGCGGCCTCCGCGCACTCCTCGATCCAGTTGCGCGCCATCGTGCCAACCAAGTCCATGTCGCCGGTCGCGAGGACGCGCACGCCGTGCTGCTCGCGCAGCCGGCGGATGCCGCGCACATAGGCTTCCTAAGGTAGCGAGGGGAGGCAAGGGTGCGGCGGTGCAGGCTTCCTAAGGTAGCGAGGGGAGGCAAGGGTGCGGCGGTGAGCGTGCGTGCGTGGTGCGTGCAGGTGTGTGCGTGTATGAGTGCGTGTGCGTGCGTGTGCGTGTGCGTGTGCGGTATGAGTGCGTGTGCGTGCGTGTGCGTGTGCGTGTGCGTGTGCGTGTGCGTGTGCGTGTGCGTGTGCGTGTGCGTGTGCGTGTGCGTGTGCGTGTGAGTGTGGTGGGAGGGGCTCCTTGTACGAGGGAGGGTCGCGAGGGATGACGACGTGCAGGAGCGGCAGCCCGAGGCTCGCCGCCTGCGCCTCCATCAAACACAGCGGGTGCGCGCGGAAGACGGCGCCCTCCGGCCGAAAGACGACGAGCGCCGCCACGCGGAGCGACGCGTCCCGCCACGCCGCCAGTAGCGCGAGGTTGCAGTCCTTGCCGCCCGTCCAAGACACGGCACAGCACTCCGCCTGCGAACAGCACGCGGGAGGGTGTCCCCCGCCGGGGGAGTCCCTTGGGTTGCGTTTCTGCGAGTCCCTCGAAGGTGTTTTTCCGCCCCTGGGTCACGCCACACACGGACTCCAGTCACTGGCCAGACTGTGTTTCCGAAACCCTCCCCCCCCCCCCAGTACCCGAACCCTGACGCAACCTGGCCAGACTGTGTTTCCGAAACCCTCCCCTACCCCCCCCATTACCCGAACCCTGACGCAACCTGGCCAGACTGTGTCTCCGAAACCCTCCCCTACCCCCCCCCCCCCAGTACCCGAACCCTGACGCAACCTGGCCAGGCTGTGTCTCGCGTCTCTCTCGTCTCTCGCGTCTCTCTCGTCTCTCTCTCTCTCTCCTCCGCCTGCGGCCCCACCGCCTGGTCCTCTCGCCGCCTCGGCCCGGCGCAAGGCGTGGGCGTGGCCTCCGCAATCACCAGCTCGACCTACGGGACATGTCATAGAGGTGTCCTGGACATGTCCTGGACATGTCCGACCGCAATCACAAGCTCGACCGACTTGTCCGAGCGCACGTCGCCGTCGCCTACAAGAGGAACCCAAGGGCAGCTCGGGAACCGGCTCCGCGACCTTGTCCGCAGCGCTCGCCGCCGCTGCCGCCCTCGGTCCGCCGGTGCTCATACCCGTACGCCGCCAGCGCGTGGCGCGAGCCGAGAGAGCCGTCGCGGAAGCGCTTGCGCGCCCGCCACTCGGGCTGGGGCGGGACGGGCACGCCTGCTCGCCCACCCAGCGGCGGCGCCGCCACGTGCCTGCCGTCCACAATTTCGAGCCCGAGCCGGCGGCAGTGGTCGTCCACCCGCCAGGAAGCGCGCTGGTTGCCGCACAGCGTGAGGTGTATCAGGCCGCCGGGCGCAAGCAGCGACTTGGCCGAGGCGAGGAAGTGGCCGATCAGGGCGGTGTGCCGCCGCGCGTGCTCCTCCACGCTCAGGAGGTCAGAGAGGCCCAGGTGAGGGTGGCAAAAAACGACGTGGTCCTGCGACGAGCCGAGCGTGGCCGCCTCGAGGGCGGTCGCATCCACGCCGTGCGCGACTCGAGCGCCGCGTTCACTGAGCTCGGCCGATATGGCCGCGGCGCCGGCGTAGGTACGCTCGAGCTCCACATGCGAGCAGAGCGTGCTGCCGAGCAGATGCAGCCGATCACCAAAGGCTCTGGCCAGAGCGAGCGAGCAGGACATGTCGCCGTCGCCAACGGTGAGGACGCGACGGCGGTTGGCCATCGCAATTCGCGGCACAGGATCGGCGGATTCAGGCGCTCGAGGTCGTTCGCCGGCCGCGCCGCCAAGCAAGGCAGCAAGCAAGCCGAGGCTGGTCGCGGTGTGGCCGGTGGGGGGAGTCGTCGTGCTGCTGTGGGACGGGACGAAAGATTTTTTTTCATAAAGCGTGTACTTTTTATTTTATACCAAAAGCTAGGCCCACAACCCCTCTAAGGCGGGCGCCTAGAAAAAGGCGCCGCCCCCCGAGCAGGAATCCCACCCGTACCCCGACGGCAGGCACGGCTCTTGGGGAGGGTTCCCTGGGTGGGCCGCGGGGTTGGCTGCCAAAGATTAGACGCTCGGCTTGACAGAAAAGCGATGCCGACTTAGAAAAAACAATTTGTTTTTTTCTAAGTGCTCTCTCTCTCTCCGACTTCAGGCAGTCGTGGCATCCTACACGTATGGGCCGTCCATCCAGAGTATCGACCTCTGGCTAGTCACGTAGTCAGCCGGCCACTGGATGGCACCATAAAGTACTCGTCAACTCGAGCTGGTCTCTCCGCAAGGCCTCCCGACCGCGTCGAATTCATCGACGCAGGCTCTCTCGGCTACGGGACCGGCCCCAGCTTCGGCTGAGGGTTGACAAGCTCCCGAGCCCAAATCACAGTGAGCACTTGTGAAATAAATAAATAAAAACGGTCAAACTCTGAGACGAGATGGGATTTAGGGACATGTGTCCCCGCCCTGCACGATCTTGGTGTGAGGGATCTTGAGCACTTGTGAACGTCGTGATTTCTTGTTGGTTTTCAAAAATCTCTCTCTCCGACTTATTCGTTATTGATATTGTGCGGGGAGGGTGTCGGCGAGGCTGAGTAAGGGGAAGAAAAGAATTTCAATCAAGGTGCTGGGTGCGCTTCTTAGCTCCCCGGCCCTGGATGTGAGGCTGCCAACTGCACTCCAAGTGCTCCAAGTGCAGCCTTACTCTCTCGGCAAGAATCCTGCGCTCGTGCACGTGGGGACCCTGTCATCCTCCTCCCGTACACACACACACACACAACTCCTCCTCCCATCCCTCGTTTGGAGCACTTGGAGCACTTGGAGTGCAGTCAGTAACCTCACGTTTGGGGGAAAATGGAAATCTTTCACAATCCGCGGCGCAACACCGCGATACCACCACGCGCTTTCCTCGACGCGCGCACAGCCCCTCCGCGCGGTGCAGGCGTCCGCGCTTCAGGCTTCGGCAGGCTTTCGGCAGGCTTCGGCAGGCTGCGCGACAGCAGGACTTCCGACTTCCGCAGGAGAGGACTTCCGCAGGACTTCCGCAGGACTTCCGCCACAGGACTTTGCCAGACGCCAAGCATGCCTCTCCCGAGTGCAGGTGGTCGAGAGGGATTGGGCGGCCGAGGGAGCGAAGGTGGTCGAGACAGCGCAGGTGGCTGAGCGCGCCGGTCACCTTTCATCGCCGGGGCCGGGCTCGGTCGGGGCTGCGGGCTTGCCTCGCTCTAAAACAGGAGGCCAAAGCAGTCTGTCCGCGAGATTCCGCGTGTATCTCTCTACTCGCACAGAGAGGAACCACCTCATCAGGAGCAGCCGCACGGGCACAGCCAGCATCCGGGGCTCAGCTTGCACGTCACCCGCACCCGGCCGCGAATCGCGCCGTCGAAGACGTACACGAAGCCGCTCTCGGGCGAGCCCTCTACGAACGTCTGCAGCACCAGCTCGCCGGGAAAGGCGCCGCCGAAGCTGCTGCCATTCTCCACGAAACGCCTCCTCTCGTCCACATACGCCACGATCGGATCGCCGACCGTCGAGGCCGACGGCCCGGCGGCGCACGGACCAAAGGTCTCGAGATATTCGGTTGTGAGGAGGCGGTACGCCACCCGCCCAAGAACCGGCAGCAGCACGTACTTGACGAGCGTGTTGTAGGCGGAGCACCGCTCCAACCGGAATTCGGTGATGTAGAGGTCGCGGCTGCCATTGCGCGCGTACTCCAGCGGCGACCAAGCGTTGTTGCGGAACAGATGCTCGCCGGCAGCGCCGCGGCTCACGGTCACGCCGAAAGCCTTTTCGGCAGCCGCGATCGTGGTGTCGGTCGTGTCGCTCGTGGTGTTGACGCCGTCGCCCGCAAGCTGCAGTGGGGCCGCCATATGTGTATGATCGCAGCGGCCCGGGCAGCGGCCAGCCTGTACACCGCCCGCCCGAGGCGCTCCGCTGGCTTCCCCCTCAAGACCCCCTCAATATCAAAGAAATATTCTTGCGTCTTTCTTTTTGCCGGTGGCAGCGCGAGAAAAAGGAGGCTTATGACTGCACTCCAAGTGCTCCAACACACCTCCTTGTACAACCACCACCTCGCAACATCTCTCTCCACCGGCTCGCACCTCTCGCACCTCGACAAGGACTACATCAAGGAGACAGCGAACCCATCCAGCCGCGCCGACGCCATCGGCGCCACCGCCTCCCACGAATTGGCAGCCGGATCGTACCGCTCGACCGAGCTGAGGGAGGCGCCGTTGTGGTTGTGCCCACCAACAGCGTACAGCTTGCCGTCGAGCGCCGCCGCGGCCAGGGTCGTCCTCACTGTAGTCATCGGCGCCACCGCCTCCCACGCGTTCGTCACGGGATCGTACCGCTCCACCGAGCTGAGGACGCTGTCGTGACCACGCCCGCCCACCGCATACAGCTTGCCGTCGAGCACCGCCACGCCGAAATCAGTTCGCGCCGCCGCCATCGGAGCCACAGCCTCCCACGCATCCAGCGCCGGGTCATACCGCTCCACCGAGCTGAGGCGGCCACCGCCGTGCCCGCCCACCGCGTACAACTTGCCGTCGAGCACCGCCACGGCGTGAGCATACCGCGCCGTTGCCATCGGCGCCACAGCCTCCCACGCATCCAACGCCGGGTCGTACCCCTCCACGGAGCTGAGGAAGTCGTCGTCGTTGTTGAAGCCGCCCACAGCGTACAGCTTGCCGTCGAGCACCGCCACACCATGGTCGCTCCGCGCCTCCGCCATCGGCGCCACCGCCTCCCACGCATCCAGCGCCGAATCATACCGCTCCACCGAGCTGAGGGCGCCGTCGTCGTCATTCTCGCCGCCCGCCGCGTAGAGCTTGCCATCGAGTACCGCCATGCGCGCTACCGTGCATGCCGACGCGGCATCGGCGCCACAGCCTCCTCCTCCCACTCATTCGTTGACGGGTAGAACCGCTCCAGCGAGTTGAGCGACTCGCCACCGCTGCCGAAGCCGCCAATCACGAGCATGCGCGGCCTCTCGCGCTTCGGCAGCGTCTCCTTCCAGCCGCGGCGCCACGCGCGGCACGTCCCCTTGACGGCGTGCTCCGTGGTCGGCAGCTGGGCGAGGATGTGCGGGGCGAGGTCCGGCGAGAGGAGGACCTCGGAGAGCACCCACTCAGGCTGCTCCACGAGCCGTGCAGTGTGCTCCTCCGCCACGCGCAGCGCGGCGGCGCTCGCGCCCGCCTGCGCCTCGATGATGGCGCACAGCTGCGCTGGCGAGAGGCCCGCGACGCGCGCGCCGATGCGGTGGGAGGCCATGTCTAGGTCCGCGCGCGGTTTCTTTTTCTAATAAATAAATAAAACTGGAAAGGGTAAAAAGGAACAGGTCCCCGCCCTTTTCTACGCTCATCCGGACCAGTTTCTTTTCGCACGAGAACACACAATCTGTGTGTGTGTGTGTGTGTGTGTGTGTGACAAGGACTACATCAAGGAGGCAGCGAACCCATCCATCCGCGCCGACGCCATCGGCGCCACCACCGCCTCCCACACGTTGGTTGTCGAATCGTACCGCTCCACCGAGCTGAGGGTGCCATCGTCGCCGTCGTACCCGCCCACAGCGTACAGCTTGCCGTCGAGCGCCGCCGCGGCCAGCAACGTCCTCACTGTAGTCATCGGCGCCACTGCCTCCCACGCGTTCGTCACGGGATCGTACCGCTCCACCGAGCTGAGGACGCCGTCGTGACCACGCCCGCCAGCAGCGTACAGCTTGCCGTCGAGCACCGCCACGCCGAAATCAGCTCGCGCCGCCGCCATCGGAGCCACCGCCACCCACGCATCTAACCCAGGGTCGTACCGCTCGACCGAGCTGAGGCGGCCACCGCCGTACCCGCCCGCAGCGTACAGCTTGCCGTCGAGCACCGCCACGGCGTGAGCCTCCCGCGCCGTCGCCATCGGCGCCACCGCCTCCCACGCATTCGTCCCCGCGTCGTACCGCTCCACCGAGCTGAGGTGGCGGCCGTCTTCGTTGTACCCGCCCACAGCGTACAGCTTGCCGTCGAGCACTGTCACGGCGTGAGAATGCCGTGCCTCTGCCATCGGCGCCACCACCTCCCACGCGTTCGTAGCCGGGTCGTACCGCTCCACCACGTTGGAATTTGCGCCGTCCTCCTCACTCTCGCCGCCCACCGCGTAGAGCTTGCCATCGAGCACCGCCGTGCCGACAATTAGTCTTGCCGTCGGCATCGGCGCCACAGCCTCCTCCTCCCACTCATTCGTAGACGGGTCGTACCGCTCCAGCGAGCTGAGGAACTCGCCATCGCTGTTGTGGCCGCCGATCACGAGCATGCGCGGCCTCTCGCGCTTCTTCAGCGTCTCCTTCCAGCCGCGGCGCCACGCGCGGCACGTCCCCTTGATGGCGTGCTCCGTGGTCGGCAGCTGGGCGAGGATGTGCGGGGCGAGGTCCGGCGAGAGGAGGACCTCGGAGAGCACCCATTCGGGCTGCTCCACGAGCCGTGCAGCGTGCTCCTCCGCCACGCGCAGCGCGGCGTCGCTCGCGCCCGCCTGCGCCTCGATGATGGCGCACAGCTGCGCTGGCGAGAGGCCCGCGACGCGCGCGCCGATGCGGTGGGAGGCCATCGTGTGTATCCGGCGGGCGTTTCTCGAGTTCTACAACTTTCGCACGCTCAGCACCTCGATGAGGTCACATGGACCACCAAGAACTGGCACGGGCTGCAGATGCAGCGCTTGTCTGTCGTTCTCCACACCGCCGTGGCGTGGCAGACGGTGAACGAGCTAGCGTGCGGGGAGAGCGGCATTGTGCACGGTGCTAAGTGCATTGCCGCTCTTAACGGAGTCGCTTAGGCGGCTCCGGTGGTGTGCCGTCACCGCAGACAGGCTCGACTAAATAAATAAATAGGGCAGACATCCCCCGGAGAGATGGGCGACGCACGAACCCCGAGGCACAGCGCGCACCCCGCCCCGCTCTCGCAGGACGTGCAACACACAGCACACAAGACATTTATCTAGGCTGCGGTTGTAGGACGGGGTCGACTAAACGGACATGCCTGAATAAGTCTTTGCCTAAAGACATAAATAAATAGAGCAGGCATCTCAGTGGCGTGTGAGAGCGGGGTCAAAAACTCCGCTTTCGCGTCTATTTCTTTTTTTGTAGACGCCGTCTCCCACAGTATATGTTACTCCGTGGCTCGGGTTACACCAATCCTCGCTACCCAACGCGGCCAAAGGATATCCACCTCGAGAACCTCGAGAGAGAGACGCCGTCCCACAAGTGAAATGGAGCTTCGCTCCGAGCTGGCCGCTGTGGAGTGCCACCTCGCCCGCGCCACCATGCCGGTCTTGGACGCGACGCGATTCATGTGTGCGCGCGGCCTGCGCTGTGTGGACGCGGCGCTCGGAAAAGGGCTGCTACAGATGACGATGGCGATCGCGCAGCTCCCTCATCCGTCGTGGCGCCTCAGGTCGCACCGCGGCCGTGACGACAAGTGGGCGCGCTGGCTCGGGTGCGACGATATCGACGCGTGGGAGTGTATGTATGGGACGCCCGACACCGCGCACACCGCGGCGTGCCCGGCCTCGCTTGCTGCGCGTGGCGGACACCTTGCGAGCCGCAACAAGACGCTCGTGGCGCTCGTCGTTCTTCGTAACATCCTCTTGCGCGGCGACCGGCGCTCTCCCCTCCTCGAGCCTGGACCAGCGCCCTGGCCACCGGGCGCGCTGCCGGCGAAACTCTTCGCGGGGATGGAGCCGGCGGCGTCGACGGCCGGCGCGGTCAACGTCTCGGTGGCGGTGCGCGGCGGCGACGCGTGTGATGTGGTCGAAATGGGGCGGCTCAGTCCGAACCTCTTCCAGGGCGTGTGGGACCCGCGACTGCGCACGCGGTGGAGCCAGCAGAAGCGCCACTGCGCGCATCCCGTCGTCTACCTTGAGGCGCTCCGGCTGCTCCTCCGCCGCCTGGCGCGCCTGCACAGGCCCGTTGGTTCGATCGAGCTCGCGACGGACTCCGCCGAGGCGGCGCGCATGTTCGCGCGCGAGGCGGCCGCCCTCGGCGCGCCCGTGCACCAGCGGCCGTGGAACCGATCGAAGCTTGCGGTGGCCGCTCATGAGCTGCACGGCCGGGGTGGTGGCCACTTGACTCTCGCCGATCGCAAGAGGCGGTGGATCGAGTTCCGCGACGACCTCGACGCGTCAGTGGTCGTCTCGGCGCTCGACGACTTGCGCGTGCTCGCGCGCGGTTCCGTGTTCGTCGGCTCGATGTGCTCGTCATTCCACACGATGGCGTGGAACGGTGCCGTCGCGCTGCAGGGGGAAGTCGTCCCGTACGAGTCGGTCGACAGCTGCGCGCCGCACCTAGACGTGTGGCCGTCGCTCGCGGGCATGACCAACGACCAGCGCGAGCCGCGCGGGCTGCCGACCTTCACCGCCGAAACGCTGCGCGGCGGGCCCTTGTGGAACGTGGGAAGCGGGCGCTCGAGCCGTTTCCCCTACTACGCCGGCCCGCCGCCGCAGCGTCGGTCGCGATCGCCAGCAACAAGCTGATCCCTGATACTAGCTGAGGGGGGCAGAACGCCGCTTGCAGCTGCTCGGCTTTCTGTTGCGTCGTTTTTTTCTGAGCTAGCTCCGTGCTTGTCACGGCTTTATTGAACAAACCGCCAAAAACACGCACGCAAGGGCTAGAGTTCCATTTCAGTTTTCACAGTGGCACACAGCCCGCGTTACACAATCTTGAACTTGATTTTGGTCCGATTTGCGCCATTTGGTACCTCTCCGCTCTCGGCTAGTGCCATTTCACTGTGGCACAGCTCGCGTTACAAAACCTTGATTTTGACCAATTTGCGCACTAGTCGTGGCATTTCTTTCCACCCAAGAAGCCCGTTTTGGGGGCGGGGCGACCGAATATTCATTCTAGCCGCAATGCCTATTAAAAATAAGTTTTTTTAAAGGGTTGCCCGGCCGCGGGTTGCTGCGCAAAAGCTTTTGTGTGCGCGGGTTCGCGCTGCGCTAGGCTCAGAGCGAGTTCGCGCTGCGCTAGGCTCAGACGGCGAGTTCGCGCTGCGCTAGCTAGGCTGAGACTAACTACCCTCTACCTACCCTGCCTGGAATATTCAACAGACAACACCCTTTCTCAAACAACTTTTCTTTAGGGGCCCTCGCACGGAGGTGGGGAGCCCCGGGTACTCTTTAGGTTTAGCTGTACTCGTCTAGGCAGGGTTTGCTTGCTCGTTGCTGGAAATTAAGACACGCAACAACATAAACGCGAACCTCTCTTTGTCACTTTCTGGCCGCGTCCCTCCCCTCTCTTCTGCATTCCTCTTTTACATACATAATTGTCCCTCTCGGTGCCTTCCAGAGGCAGCTGCGACCCCGCCGAGTGGACGGCGGTACTCGGCAGGTGGCGCGGAGTACCGCCGTCCACTCAGCGGGGACCGGGGTCACAACTGCCTCTGCGCGTCCTGGAGATGTACCAAATTGTCGCCGCCGGAGACGACTCGACGCCGCTGAGATCGGAGATCAAGCTCTGACAAGTCGCACGTCGCTCCTTTCCGACGTGACTTGCCCGTGCAGAGCACATCAGTACACGGACTTGACGCGCTCGGTACGACGCCTGCGACCCGTCTCGGGTCAGGTGGCACGACGCTCATTCATCGCGCCTACCAGCGCTGCCTTGCAGGTTGCCACGACGAGGTCGAGCACGCTTCTATACGCTCGCCCAGCCTTCCTTTCCATCCCATTGCCAGAGGCAAAGCCTACGAGGGGTGGTGGAACCACATGTCACGGCTACTGCCGGCTCGACCCCACGATAGCCTCCGAAGGCGACTTTGCGGCACCATCATCGGACGATGTCGACGAGTTGGGTCGCTCTCGCGGTAGCCAGATGACCTCTCATACTAGCATCATCGGCCATGGCCGCAGGGAGCGCGGGGGAGGGCGCTGGGAGCAACACGGAGCTCCGTTGGACGTTTTCAAGATTAGCGTGTCAGAGTGAATTGGAACTAGCCAAGGGCCACAACGCACAAGGCGGACTGGGACTCTCCGGACACACAGTACACATCGCTCTCGGGCCTCTCTGGTCTCTCTCCAAAGAGTAAGAGAGAGTACTTGGTCTTGAGGCCAGCCGGGATCAATTCCCGGAATACACGTCAACAACACACCCACCTGCTGCACGTATGCTCCGACGTGCGACCTGAGCGACGCGTTCCCCGCCGGCTACACTGCGGTGTCTGGCCGTGAGATGGCCTTCAATCCGGGCGACCCCGTCGGTCAGTGCGTATCCGGCGGGTTCGGCTTGCCTTGTGCAGGTGCAAGTATGCACACGAGCCCTCCGAGCACACTCCGCTCCGGTCTCTTCACTTGCACGCAACGACACCGGAGGGGCTGGGTGGAGGTCCTCTCTGAGGCTTCTGCCACAGCCGGCCTGTTTTTGACGGCGGCCGTGCTGGGCACAGCGATACTGTTCTTCCCTTGCTCAAGGCCGGGGGAACGAGGCCGTGTGTTTAGCGAGTCGATGGCCGTGGTTGACGAGTCGGGCCTCGCGTTGGCTTGGCTCCAGATCTCCTTTTGACAATGATAATTACGTCAGTTAATTAAGCCGTACCCGTCGTAATATAGAAAGGAGAGACGGTGACGCAGAGGCGGGGCACAGCGCGGCACAGAGTCCAGAGACGAGAGAGAGACGGTCATCAGGTAAATTTCTACACACACGCAAAGTGGGGGCCTTTGGGGCAGGGGGGCAACCCTCGCAACTCCACACCAAGACAGACTGAGTGTGCACAGGAGCCCCCACCGCGCCGCGCGCCGTTCAAAGAGTGCCAATATGTGGGCCAGTCCACCACGAACGAAACAGCACTTGGCTCAGCCTCAGGCGGGTAATGCGCCCCACACCCTCCTGCTCACTGCCCCGGCGCCCACGCCTCGATCTTCTTGGGCAGCAGCTGGTCCGACAGGTCCTCTCCGTGGCCAAGGCAGCCGCGCTCGCCATCGCCCCAGGTAAAGACGGCGCCGTCGGCGGTGAGGGCGAGGCTGTAGTTGTGCGCTGCCGACACGGCGACGACGCGCCGCCCAGCCAAGGCCTCGACCTTCTTGGGCAGCAGCTGGCGCTGCCGGTCGCCGTGGCCCAGCTGGCCTGAGGTTCCCAAGCCCCAGCTCCAGACGGCTCTGTCGGCGGTGAGGGCGAGGCTGTGGTTGTGCGTTGCCGACACAGCGACGACGCGCCGCCCAGCCAAGGCCTCGACCTTCTTGGGCAGCAGCTGGCGCTGCTCGTCGCCGTGGCCCAGCTGGCCGGCGCCTCCCTCGCCCCAGCTCCAGACAGCTCCATCGGCGGTGAGGGCGAGACTGTGCACGGCTCCAGCAGACACAGCGACGACGCGCCGCCCCGCCAAGGCCTCGACCTTCTTGGGCAGCAGCTGGGTGTGCTGGCCGCCGTGGCCCAGCTGGCCAAAGAGTCCACTGCCCGAGCTCCAGACGGCGCCGTCGGCGATGAGGGCGAGGCTGTGGAGATATCCAGCCGAGACAGCGATGACGCGCCGCCCAGCAAAGGCCTCGATCTTCTTTGGCTGCCGCTGGTGCTGCTGGTTGCCGTGGCCCAACCGGCCAAAGTATCCCCAGCCCCAGCTCCACACAGCGCCGTCGGCGGTGAGGGCGAGGCTGTGGGTGCCTCCAGCCGACACAGAGACGACGCGCTGCCCCGCAAAGGCCTCGATCTTCTTCGGCTGCCACTGGGGCTGCTCGTCGCCGTGGCCCAACCGGGCTGAGTCTCCTTCGCCCCAGCTCCAAACGGCGCCGCCGGCGGTGAGGGCGAGGCTGTGAGTATAGCCAGCCGACACGCTCACGGCGCGCTCGCCGCCCAGCGTCGACGGGAGGCGGGTCGGCGTCTTCAGCTGCAGCACGCCCTCGCCGTGGCCGAGAAGGCCTGGAAAATCCTCCTCCTCTTCGTCCTCCTCGTCGTCGTCGTCCTCCTCCTCGCCCTCAGCTGCCGTTCCGCACGACGAGAGCCGGCCCTCGCCGTCAATGAAGACGCTGTGCCGCATGCCTGCCGCCGCCCTCGCCGCCGGGTTGGCCTCGCACAGCAGCGCAGCGAAACACAGCCACCGCACGGCGCAGCCCTCACCTTCTGGCTGCGCCGGCAGCTCGAAGCCGCGCTCTTGCGCCCACAAGCGGATGGCCTCCACCACGAGCGAGGCGTGAAAGAGCAGCGAGACGGCCGCGACGCGAGCGATGTCGACGGGGCTTTCGCAGCGAGAGAGGGCGCGCGCGAGGAGCTCTGAGGGGAGGTCGAGGAGGCGGATGGGCGGCGGCGTGATCGGCGAGGGGGCGGTGAAGGTGGAGGCGGGGGCGGCGAGGCGGCGCGAGCGGCGCGAGCGGCGCGGCGGGGTGGACATCCCGAGAAAAAGAAAAACCTGCAGGCAAGAAACGCAGCAGACACACCCGAGCGGGAGGAATACGAAAAGAATTTTACGAAAAGAAGCGAAAAGAAATGCTGCGGAGCGAGGCTGGAGGGGCGCAGACGCTCCGCTGTGGCTGGTTGCTGGGGGTGCTGCAGGGGGGCCCGGATGACCCAGTCGACGCTCGCCTTCCCCTCCAAGCGCGCGCCGCAGGCCGGTTCGCCGCTCCGCCTCGCGCTCGAGCTCAACCCGGACGGCGCGCTCGTCTGCACGGGCGACACGGCTCCGCTCAAGGACTACTTGCTCAAGCCGCACGGTTTCGGGTGCGTGGGACGCGGCGCGTCGGGCCGCTGGCGGCGGCCCGGCCCGGGCGGCCGCGACGCGGCGCACCGCCTCGCCGCGCAACTTGAGCACTTCTGGTATCTGGAGTGCACTCGCCGACTCGGATCTCGCGGTAGGTGGCCTCTCTTCCTCCACCGGGCGCCGGGGAGCTCTATGAAGCGCACCCATGGGGAAGAGTACAAGTAGAAAAGATTGACTAAGACCACGACACACTAAGTAGATATAGTCAATGAGGAACTACCGCCCGATCTCCTGAGGAGTGAGCATCTACTGAGGATAGGACTCGACCACGTTCTCCAGATGCATTCCGCCGCGCACGTACGTACTCCACTGCCGCGAGCAGCGGCGGCGGAGTGTCCGCATGGCCACGCTCGCAGCCTCCACCGCACATAGCCACCTTGGGGAAGAAGGTGGGGGGGCGGTGCCCTCGGGCTGGCGTGGGCCGCTGGCCACGCTGCTCCAAGCAGAGCCGCAGCGTGAGCGGCGAATTGAGGCACGCCGCGCAGCAGGCGAAGAAGCAAGCCGGCTCACACACCTCCCCGTCCGCACCACGCAGCCGCTCCAAGAGCGCGCCGGGCTCGCGCTCGGCCTCGGTGGCGAGCCGGTCGGCAGAAGCGAGGTCGAGGATCTCGACGGCCCACCTGTGGTGTGGCGGAGGCGGACTCTCCGTTACTACCGACCGACCATATCGAAACACGGCGGGGGTCGAGAGCTGGCTACCCGGGGTGAATGCTACACGGTGCGGCGTGCCTATGGGGCTCCCGGAAGAACAGATACCCCGCGTGCGGCGACTGCAGCAGCTGAAGAGAGCGCAGTCCGAGCGCGCGGCCACGAGCGATCAGAAACGGGTCGAGGAACTCGAAGAGCCACAGGCAGGCCGCAACCTCCTGCCGCGCGCACTCGCCCACACACGCTCCCCTGCCGAGGGCGTGCGCGTACTGGAAGGCGGGAGATCGGGCAGTCCGCCCTGTCTCCCGGTCGAGCGGGAAAGGGCCGGCGGCCGCCCTCGAGAGCAGCTCCGACAGGGCGCGGTTCGACGTGTTGAGCGCGCTCCTGTAGCGCTCGCGCGCCATCGCGCTGCGCCGCAGGCACCGGTTCCACACCCAGCTCGCAAGCTCGGCCACGGCTCGCCGCTGGCGGCCGGTAGCATCCACTCCTCCCCGCTGTACACTGTAGTCGGCCCCGTGAACCTTCAGTCTGCTGTGAGAGCCCCGATGCGAAGAGAGCGCGGCGAGCTTGAGGGCCGCGTCCACCTTGTTGAGGGCTACGAGCGTCGTGCCTGGGTCGTACCACAGGTCGCTGCGGGGCATCGCGTGGGGCGGATTAGAGGGCAGTGCGGAGCCACGTACGGCCAGATCGTTCCTCGATTGGAGGCGTCTGGAAAGTGTCCGTGCGAGGGCCGCCAAACAAGCGTGTGTGGGCGCGCCTGCAGCCCCGCGCATAGTAGAACCAAACCCCGCGCTCCCGGTTGTGGGCGTTTTGCTTGACGGAGGAGTGCCCGAAGATTGCGCTCTGGTGCGTCACGGGCAGCATGGGCGCGCCGTGAAAGGGCGCCCCGGGCACGCCCGACAGCTCGAGCTCCGCGAACCAGCGATCGGGATCCTGCTTCTCGAACGCGACTGAGGAAAGCGACATCCACGGCGACCATGTCGACCCGCGCCCGGCGCCGCCCGCAGAACAGACCGTGAGGTTCACCACTCCAGCCATTCCAGGAGGGAACGCTCTTTAGACTGCGAGGCGCCGCACGCACTTTTTTTTTGACCTCGCCTTCGTTGTTAATAATACAAACCCAATGGTCCCTTGTCGCAGTCACACACACGCACACGCCGTTCCGCACCGCGCGCCCGCCCGCCCGCCGCCCCGCCCAGGCTTTTTTTTAGAAAACAGAGAAAACAAGCCCTCCTCTCGTCACACACACCGACGTGCGAGTCCAGAGAGGAAGTTGAATACCAAAATTAAAGTTGTCGCACTGCGGCTGCGGATCTCATCAACCCCGACCGACCGAGCTGCGGCTCCATGCCCGTCGGTGCCGCGAAGGCCGTACGAGAGTTTCCTCTCGCACCCTGCCTGGTTTCCTGCGTCTCCGCATGGTACGGGACCCATCGATCGTCTCGCCCTCCCTCACTGGTGTGTGTGTGTGTGTTCCTTGGTTGGTTGGGTCAGAACAAACACGGCACAGGATCGAGGTGCATGCAGATGGCCATCGCGCAGATGTGGCCTGTTCGACGCAGCCGATGAGCTTGTGTGTGTGAGTGAGTACTCTTGATACGAAACCACGACGACACACACCAGTCGACTCGCATCGGTTGCCTCCATGAACGGCGGAGCTATTCTCGCATCCACACGAGCGGCCCGTGACCGACGCCCGCGTCGTCAAAAAAAGTCGCCATGACCGACACATCGGCGACGAACGCGAAGAAGCCAGTATGTCGCCCCCGGTGGTTACGTTTGACACCCAGAGCTGCGTGCTCCCGATGCCGATCGAGAAAGTGTTTGCCATGACGAAAGATCTTTCGGTAACTACATAGACCCCACGCGCACGTCGTGCAAACTGCCCGCCTAATAGACGGTCCCCACGTCGCGCGCGCGCGCTCGGCCAGATACTCTCAACGTGGACACGCCCATAGCAAGGGACACTACTAGGTCACGCATGGCATCAGAAGTTTTATCTTTGGGCCCCGAAAGGCATCTCTAGCAGCGTCGTTACGCATGCGCCCTCCCCTCCTGGGCGCATGCGCCTCACATCTCGCCAGAGCATAAGCTCTTGGTGTGCGACGAGACGAGTTTTTCGCCATCGCAGCGAGCAGCAAGCCACCCGCTACAGCAGCCGGACGGAGGCATCGCCGCGGCAACACACACACCGTCGTTGTGGGCCTAGCTTTTTGGGGAAATATGAGAAACGCCGGGCAGCGTGGTGCATGACTTCAACCTCCCATACGTGTTTTCGTTCGCTCCTCCCTCGGGCTGTTCCATCTTCCCATCTCCTTCCAACTCTACTCGTCGCCCTGAATGGTTGGGCAAGTTGTGGGGGACACGATCCGCTCCTGACAGTGGCATGCACCGCGCCGCGGCGCGTGCCACTGTCTTTGTTTGAAGTAAAAAGTCGAATCAGAGCGCCGTCGGCGTTGTCCCCCGATTTTGTCCCACGGACCGCCCGTCCGGGACCGCTCCGGGACGCACGCCGGCGAAGCACCATCAAGCTGTTGTACGGCCCCGGCATCGCCTTCCCAGGCTTAGCTAGACTGAGAGATATTGTGCATATGGTCTGTCTTTACAATATACTCACTGACACTGAACCTCCCAGAGCTCGTCCCGGTCCGTCACGGCCATCCTCGTCCTCCGGAGGGCCCCCGGCCGCGGTGCGGTGTGGCGGCGTCACAAATCCGACCACAGAGCACCGGGACGCGGTCGGGCGATCTGAGGTCCAACTAGGCGTATGCATTGCCCATCCAGGGCTATCACCTGGACCCATCAACAGGCGCCTGCGGCGCCGTGGCACGAGGTGGTGTTCACACTTGCCCAACCATTCATGCAGCACAGTAGGCGAGGCCGGGGCGTGGTGAGAAGCCATGCTTCGACGAGCCGCTGCGCAGCGGCCGCTCCTGCTCATCGCGCGGCGCGCTGTGTTTTCCTCGGATGCAGGATCATCGGATGCAGGATCTGCGGCGATCCTTCGCGGCTCCAGTACAGCCGCCGTCCACGCTGATGCACTCGAAGACCACGGCGGAGGAAGGATGGCGACGGCACACGACGTGTCGCCGCCGCTGTCTCTGAGCACGACCTTCACCTGCCCTGAGCCCGGATCCGACGGGCACGTCTACAGTCGCATCTCAAACCCAACCAGGGAACGATGCGAGACTTTGCTCGGCGCCATCGAGGGCACGCCAAGTTCGCCGGCGAGAGCGGTGCTGTATGCCTCCGGCTTGGCGGCCACCTTCGGAGCGCTCTCACGGCTGCTGCCGAGCCGCGTCGCCATCTCGGGAGGCTACCACGGCACGCACCAAGTCCTTGAGCAGCTCCAGCGTATCTCGGGCGGAGCTAGCTGCAACCCGATCCCGCTGCCGACACCGGAGGACGCGGCGGCCGTCCTGCGCGAGGGCGACGTGGTGTGGCTCGAAACGCCGCGCAACCCGGACTGCCACGTGGCCGACGTGGCTGCTTACGCCGACGCTGCGCGGGAATTGGGTGGCGTGCGGGTGGTCGTCGACTCCACGTTCGCGCCGCCACCCCTCCAGCGCGCGCTGACGCTTGGCGCAGACATTGTCATGCACTCGACGACCAAGTACCTTGCGGGGCA
Source organism: Emiliania huxleyi CCMP1516 (assembly GCF_000372725.1). NCBI lineage: Eukaryota > Haptophyta > Isochrysidales > Noelaerhabdaceae > Emiliania > Emiliania huxleyi. The sequence goes on along the minus strand of NW_005198167.1, from coordinate 250,315 downwards.
TTCTGACGCGATCGGTGGCGCGCTGTGCGTCCGCGACGCCGCGCTGGCCTCGGAGCTGCGCGCAGACCGCTCGGCGGTCGGGTCGACGCCGGGTGCACTGGAGGTCTGGCTCCTGATGCGATCGCTCCGCACCCTCCACCTGCGCGTTGAGCGCCAGTCGGCGACAGCGGCGGAGCTTGCCCACTGGCTGGATCGCGCCGTGCGGAGGGAGGCGGGCCACCCGCTGGCAGGCCCGCCCACCCACGCGCACTGGGCCTCGCACTGTTACTGCTGCGGGGGGCTCCTGTCGTTCGACGTGGAGTCGCGAGGGTCGACCTAGTGTGAAGAGATGCCTGCCCTGACCCGACCTGACCTTGCCGTAGGGCTCGTGCACTCGGTGGCGCACCCTTCGCTGCCCTCGGACCCGTCGCATGGGGTCGCACGGCGGCAGATGAGCGGCGGTTACGGCGGCTGCTTCGCGCTGGAGCTCGCGTCGGAGCAAGCTGCGCGCAGCCTCCCCGCAGCCCTCCGGCTGTTCCGCGACGCGACGTCCCTCGGCGGCGTGGAGAGCTTGATCGAGTGGCGGCGGAAGTACGACGACGCCATCTCGCCGCGGCTGCTGCGCGTGAGCGTCGGCCTCGAGGAGGCGGCGCACCTGCAGGAGGACTTGCAGCGCGCCATCCTTCAGGTGAGTGCGGCTGCGGGGTGAGAGAATCCTCATGATGTAAAAGCTCGCAAGGTACAAGACTAAATCGAGCGCGTCAGAGAGGTGTTTCGACCGCCGTAAGATCAAGAACGGTCTCGCACATGGCATACCGTAAATACACGGTATTTACTGTTGGGTTTTATGGAGTCTCGCGCGAGGGTGATTGTATGTGTGCGCCACGCGATCGACGGACCGGTTGTGGGGCCCCCGCAAACTGCGTATCGGATGATGTAAAGGGTACGGTACCCCGTATGTACGGGGCTTTACACATATATTAACCGGAACCACCCCGCAAAACGCACGCCTCTCTCACAAGCGACAAGCCTCAAGCGCGTCGGCGCGAGGCGAAGCTGGTACGGAGGAGCTCGACCTCTCGCTCCTCGGCACCTCGCTCTCCCTCGGTGTCCGGTGTGGTTTCGACGGACGACGCGTTTCGTGTGCTGTGTGAAGTCAGTACTCCGGGTAGAGCCGTACACACTGACTGACAGCACTACAGGCGCGCAGAGCCAAATACGCCTCCTCCTCCCCGTCGACCTTACGTCAGTACATCAATCAGCCGTTCGCGGTGTCGTGCCGGCCAAGGCGCAGAGCGCTTGGAAGAGTGTCTCGGCGACGCGTGTGTCACCCTCGCACGCGACAATGAGCGACCGCAGCCCCCGCTCGGGGTCTGCGAACGCGTTCATGAACGCCTTGCCGTCGCCCTGCCCGAGCCGCGACGCACCGGAGAAGTGCCGTGGCACGCGCGGCACCTCCGCCCGGCCAAAGGCGGCAGGCTCGAACGTGATTTCCAGCTCGACCTGGCGCGCCGCGGCCGCTGCCCGCGCCAGCACCGCCCTGGCTTCATCGAGCCGCGCCCGTGCTACCGCGACGCTTGCGGCGCGCCCGGCCGCCTCCGCCTCCACCTCCTCTTCTGTGCGGCGGGCAATGCGCCGCCGTTCCTCTTCCTGCGCCGCCTCCCCGCCCACCACCCAGGCGCGGAGCAGCGCCGCGTCGTCGTCGAGTTTGCGCGGCACCTCCTCCGCCTGCACGGTGAAGGCGGGGGTTGAGCGTCCCACCACGCCACCGCAAAGGGTCAGCGGGCCTCGCATTCAGAGGCTGTAGTGGACTACGTAGTCGGCCGGGCAAGCGAACGGTCTGAGGCATCTAGGCGCCTCCGCCGCGCGCGTCGCCTCCGACTCCGCCGCGTCGAGCGCGTCCGCCACACGCGTCAGTGCCAACGAGCCGCGCCGCAACTCTGCCAAGAGCCCCGACCTGCCCGGCGGTGCGTCGCTGGCACCAGCTCGGTGGTCGATGCCAGCCGTCAAGCTCTCTCCGGCGTCGCTACGCGCGCCTTCCGGTGGCGCCCCCTCCTCCTGCGCAAGCGCGAGCCGACAGCCGACCAAGCGCGTCCCCCGTCGGATGAGAGGTGACGCATCGGCGATCGGCGTGCGCGGAGTCACGCGGGAGAGAGTGGGCGGTGCGGTGGGCGGTGCGTCGGCGAGGCCGGGAGGCTCAAAGCTGAGCCCGAGCTTGGTGCGCGGCGGCCACTCGGCGCCGCGCAGCACGACGCGCAGCCTGTGAGAAGACGTCACGGACGCGTCAGGGTCGAGTCGAGGGCGCGTCGCAAAAGAGCCGCCTCGGCGGCGAGGGGCGCGCCTTTTCTTCTGCTCCGCGGCGGCGAACCCCGCAGCGGCCGCCTCCGCAACCTCGGCGTTGATCCGCTCGACCGCAGCGGTCGACGTCGCGAGCCACCACCGCACAACCTCCGCCGAGGTCCAATCTCGCGGGCTGGGCGGCAGCGGGCGGTCGACGTCGACGCTGCCCGCCACCTCGCCGCGCATGAGTGAGGCCCGGCCCTGCAGGCGGCGAGTGAGCACGCGCGCGCCGCACGGCCCGACGCCTTGCCAATCGGCGCAGGCGCCGCCCACGACTGAGCGGTGGGCAGAACCGTCCCCGCCACCGCCCCCACCACCGCCCGCGCCGCCGCCGCCCGCGCCGCCTGCCACCGTCCTCACAGGCAGCCCCACGTGGCTGAGCGTGTCGAGCGCGTGCTCCGCGTCGGCAGAGGAGGGCGAGACGGTGGCGATGAGCACCATCCGCCCCTCTCCTTCCAGCGGCCCGCGCAGAAGCCGCGTGAGCGCCGTGTCGCGTGCTGGCAGGCGCACTCCGCTTGCGCGCGCCGCGAGGCACGCCTTCAGCGCCGAGAGGGAGGCGTTGACTTCCTGCGCCTCCTTGCGCCGCGCGCGCTCGTGGCTCACCTGCGCGGGGCGCGTCGGGCGGAGTCAAAGCCCGGGGAAGCTAGGTGGCAGCAGCGCTGGCCAGACGGCGTTGGAGGGCGACTGGAGGCCTTGGCAAGAGTGGCTCTCACGCACGCGGGTCTGGCGGCGTGGCGGCGGAAGCTTCTCGGAAGTGTCACCTGGTCACGCGCCCACTCCGAACCGGCGAGGTCGACGAGGGTGAGGCAGAGGCGTCCGCCAGCCCCTCGGCCAGTGCCCTCGCTGTCGACAGGCTCCAACTGGTAGACAGCGTGCGTGCGGGAGGAGGCATCGTGCACGCCGGTGCGGTGCGTCGAGCGGTGGCGCGCCGCGTCGACGATCGCGTCGATGGCTTCCGCGGCGCTTCCAACGAGCAGGCACGGCGCGCCGCTGCTGCTCGGCTCCGCGCCGCCCTCTCCAGCAGTGTCCGCCGCCCTGGCAGGGAGGAGCACGGCGCGCGTGCAACGCCCGGCGTCGTCTCGGAGCACACACCGAGCAGAGGCGTGAAGCAAGTCCGTCACCGCATTGCCGGCAACCTCGAGGGCGCTCACTCGCCACCGGCCGCCACCACTCGGCAGCGCCTCCCGCAGAATGTCGATGATCCCGGCGAGCGTGAACGTCTTGCCGGAGCCGGTCTGCCCAAAGCACAGCACCGTCGTTGAGCCGTGCTGCAGCGGGCCGCCGAGCACCGCATTGTACACCTCGGCTGTGCTCGCAGCTTCCCCAAAGACGGCGTCCGCGTAAAATCCGTGGTGCTCGCAGTACATCGTCCGGTGATCGGCAGCGAGCATGGCGCGCGTGACCCACAGCGCGGCCGCATCGCCTTCGCCCCACACGTCGGTGCCGCCCTGACACGAGAGGACGTCAAAGTCTTGAGCGGCCTCGTGCTCGAACAGCGGGCGCTTGCGAACGACGACGCGAGGCCGCGCACGCATGGACGCCTCGCGGATCGGGATGGGAGCGGGGCACCCGTCACCGCTGAGCTCTTGCCGAAACGCGGACACGCCCGCGCCGAAGACGTCACGGTTGTTCTGTCGACGCGCTGCGGTGCCGTGGCAGTCGCCGCTGGTCTCGATGGCCGAGGTTGCGTTCCCCATTGGAGCCAAAGCAGCGTTTCTGCGATCGTGTTCGAGCTGTCCCACTCGCGAGCCCCAACGGGGGCGGCAGTTTTGCGCGTTGGACGCGCTCTCTCTCGAGGTCTCGAGGTGGATTATCACCCTATGACAATTGTGCGAATTGGCGTGACGCCGGCCGACCGTCAGTATTGTCACATAAACGCACAACCCCGGGCCCCGAAATCGCACAGTGACAGTCAGACATGCAACACGGGGTCCCAGGGAAGGTTTTCGTTCAGGCGTTGGGAAGCGGAAGGGGAGCTTTTACACGTGTTTATGATGTGTACATGCTCACTCTCCCCCTCACTCACCAGGCCTCCCTCTCTCTCCCGCCGCCGCTCTCCCTCCCCACCAAGCACCAACACGCTACACGGTGTCTCGAGGGGTCGCCGCTTGCCGAACCACCTCCTGAGAAGGGGGGGTGGACGTAGTACGCCAGCGGCACGAGGGCTTCAGCCACACAGCTGCCATGGGAACGCGACCCACACAAAGCACCGAAGTGTAGCGGCATACCGCCCCCCGGCGGCGGCGCAGTGTCCCCCGCGCTATATGTGTCGCCATTACTTTGTGTCGGGGCACGCAGTCAGGGGACAGGGCAAGTGGGGGCGGGGGGCGGAGTGCCCAGGAGCGTGCTCCTGGGATTTCTCCGCCCAGTCCGGGGGGGTGCGTCACACAAAATGCGCCTGCGGGCGGACCCTCACAGACAGATTACTGACGAAATGTCCGAGTACCTCGTTTGTTTGCCTCTTGTTCGCCAAGTTATCGGCAAATACTAAACTGTTTGCCAAAACAACCAAACAGATCATCGTTTGTCTAGTTTGCTGTCGGTTTGGCATCTTCAAAGACTGCGTCTCCGTCTTGCCGGTCATGCTCCCGGTTGAGGAACACACGGTGGATTTTGCGAAACATTTCTTGCTCATCGGAGTGCTAACATTCGATCAGCCTGGCCCGTGTTGAGAGCGGGAAGCCATCCGCAGCAATGTGCACGTGCTCACGGGACTGCGGGACGACAACGCTGCGTTTCATTCTTGGTTATTCTAGCTAGGATTGCGAGCGCTCCTGCTCGCAATCAGAGGCTTGTCGCTAGGATTGTGAGCAGTGCTGCTCGCAGCCCTAGACTTTGCTCGGATTGCGAGCGCGCTGGTAGTAGTCGTAGGCGTCACCAGTCATTCATCTTGGGAGCGGAGCTGCTCTTAGTCCTACCTAGAAGATGTAGGATTGCGAGCGTAGGCGCTCACAATCGCACAGAGATGCTACGATTGCGAGGAGTGCTGCTCACAATCCTGCGACTTCTAATTCTCCCCATATCTCCCCATATCTCCCCATACCTCCCCAGATCTCGAGGCCTAGATGGGGAGCACAGGTCTTTGTTCTCAGCGCTGTACTCCGAGCAGTTGGCACCTAGCACACGCCCCTGACCCCGTCCACGACACGTCCCATGAACAGGCGAGCCCGCTGTGGCTCGGACTCCGCTCCACGCCGCCAACGGCGCGGCTGCCGGCGGTGGAAAATTCGCAGCATCTGGCGCCGTCGCTGGCGATCACGTCGCTCGGGTTCGGGCTGAGCATCTGCATCGAGGCGGGCGAGTTTGGCGTGCTGGATATGTGCGTGAGAGGGAGGCCCTGCTCGCCACCACGCACCAGAGCCAGTACGGATTTGTGTCGCGGTTTGTGATGCCAAAACCTGCAGTGAGGAAAAGAGAAAATGCGAGAATACTGACGTACTTATACGTACCCGGGACATCAACGGTGTCGGAGGATCGCGCTCCCTGTACACGGCGCGCGCTGCGCTCTGACGTCTGAGTGTCGTGCACACTGCTCACTGTGCCAAGCTCGACCAAACGGCGAGCGAGCAGGGCGTGGCGCGTGAGGCGCTGCCCCTCGCTCATGCCCGGACCTTCTCGAGCTCCGCGGAGCACGCCGCCACCGTCCCCTTCAGCTCCGCCACCTGGTCAAGCGCGTCGCCGAGCAGCCCCTTGGCCACGCCAAAGTCGCGCAGCTGCTCCACGCCACCGCTCGCGCGCACCTCAGCGGCGTGGTCGGCCACGAAGCGGCGGCACTGCGCGAGGAGCCGCCCGTCGCCCAGCGTGTGCGCCGCCTCGAGCAGCGGCACGGCGCTCGCCGGCCCTACGCTCTCCTGCAGCGCCTGCGCGCAGAGCAGCTCGAGGCGCGGCACCTGGTACATCTGCGCCAGCTCCCGCAGGTCGAGCGCGCGCTGCGCCCTGCCCTCCTCCTCGCCGAGGTCGAACTTGTCGGAGAGGAGGTAGTCGACGAGGGCGGTGAAGCTGGCAAGGTTGGTGTGCGGCACCGTGACCTCGGCGGCGTCGCGCTCCTTCATGCCGATGCCGAACATGGTCCGAAAGACCGGGGACCGGGCGCAGAGGTTGCACTTGCTGACGTTCTCGATGCGCTCCTCGTCGTCGCCGACCAGGAAGGTGACTTTCCCCTCTGGCAGGGAGGCGTCGCCCCGCGTCGTTGCGAAGTCAGCCAGGATGGTGGAGGGCGGAACGACGATCGGGGCAAAGGAGGGAGGCGGAGGAGGCGCCGCCAGGCAGACCTGGCGGAGGCAACCTCTCGATCTGACCAACAGCGTGCTGCCGTCGGGGCTGATGGCGACTTGATCTGGGCCTACGAACTGCGCCGCGTCGCCCACGCCGTCAGCGCTGCCCTCTGTGCCACTGCCCGCGACCGCCGTCACCTCTCCCGTCGCCACCTCAACCCGCCGGATCTTGTCGTTGTCGGAGTCCGCCACAAACAGCGCGCTCCCATCCGGGCTGATGGCGAGGTCCAGTGGGCCGTTGAACTGCGCCGTATCGCCGACGCCGTCAGCATCGCCTTCCTCGCCGCTACCCGCGAGCGTAGTCACCGCGCCCGTCGCCACCTCCACCCGCCGGATCTTGTGGTTGCTGAAGTCCGCCACAAACAGCGCGCTGCTGTCTGGGCCGATGGCGATGCCATTTGGGTAGCAGAACTCCGCCGCGGCGCCCACGCCATCCGCGTCGCCATCCTCGCCGCTTCCCGCGAGCGTCGTCACAGCGCCCGTCGCCACCTCCACCCGCCGGATCTTGTGGTTGCTGAAGTCCGCCACAAACAGCGCGCTGCCGTCGGGGCTGATGGCGATGCCATTTGGGCCGAAGAACTCCGCCGCGTCGCCCACGCCATCCGCGTCGCCATCCTCGCCGCTTCCCGCGAGCGTCGTCACAGCGCCCGTCGCCACCTCCACCCGCCGGATCTTGTGGTTGCTGAAGTCCGCCACAAACAGCGCGCTGCCGTCGGGGCTGATGGCGATGCCATTTGGGCCGAAGAACTCCGCCGCGTCGCCCACGCCATCCGCGTCGCCATCCTCGCCGCTTCCCGCGAGCGTCGTCACAGCGCCCGTCGCCACCTCCACCCGCCGGATCTTGTGGTTGCTGAAGTCCGCCACAAACAGCGCGCTGCCGTCGGGGCTGATGGCGATGCCATTTGGGCCGAAGAACTCCGCCGCGTCGCCCACGCCATCCGCGTCACCAGCCTCGCCGCTTCCCGCGAGCGTCGTCACAGCGCCCGTCGCCAACTCCACCCGCCGGATCTCGTGGTTGGTGTCGTCTGCCACAAACGCCGCGCTCCCGTTGGGGCTGGCGGCAACGGTGTAGCAGACTCCACTTGCCAGCAAGGCTGCAACGCGGCGCACGCGCCCGGCCGCCGAGACGTGCAGCAGAGAGTCCTTGGTCGAGACGTACCAGGCGCCCGCGTGGTCGCTCGCAACGCCAACCGACCCGAGCGATGCCAGAGAGCCGCCCTCGAGCGCCAGCGTGGTGACCTGGCCGACGACGCGCGCGCCAAAGATGGGCGCCTCGAAGCCATCCGCGACCGGCACGGGCTCCTCGTCTTTTTCCTCGCCGCCGCCGCCGGTGCGGACTCCATAATGCAAAGAAAGAGAAAGTCGAAAAAGCAAGAACACAACGCCATATGCTGTGGACTTCACGGACGGACGTACACCCCGCACACGCTGACGGACGGACGCGCGGACGGCCACCAATCTTGATTTTGGTCATTTGCGCCATTTGGTACCTCTCGGTGCCTTCCAGAGGCAGCTGTGATGCCGACGAACCGAATTGTCGCCGCCGGAGACGACTCGACGCCGCTGAGATCTGAGAGCAGGCTCTGACAGGTCGCACGTCGCTCCTTTGACGCCGACGTGACTCGCCCGTACAGAGCACATCAGTACACGGACTTGACGCGCTCGGTACGACGCCTGCGACCCGTCTCGGGTCAGGTGGCGCGACGCTCATCGCGCCTGCCAGCGCTGCCTTGCAGGTTGCCACGACGAGGTCGAGCACGCTTCTATACGCTCGCCCAGCCTTCCTTTCCATCCCATAAGGTAGCCTGGGAACGGTGGCGGTCAGAGGCAAAGCCTACGAGGGGTGGTGGAACCACATGTCACGGCTACTGACGGCTCGACCCCACGATAGCCTCCGAAGGCTGACTTTGCGGCACCATCATCGGACGATGTCGACGAGTTTTGGGTCGCTCTCGCGGTAGCCAGATGACCTCTCATACTAGCATCATCGGCCATGGCCGCAGGGAGCGCGGGGGAGGGCGCTGGGAGCAACACGGAGCTCCGTTGGACGTTTTCAAGATTAGCGTGTCAGAGTGAATTGGAACTAGCCTTCTGAGGTAGACTCGGGAGATATCAAAATCATTTGAATGCGAGATTTGGAGGTAAGGTAAGGTAAGGTAAACTTCTCCACACACACGAGGTGGTGGGGCAAGGGGGGGCAACCCTCGCGTCTCCACGTCTAAATAAATAAATAAAACGGACACCTCTACTAGGAGATGGGTAAAAAGGAACAGGTCCCCGCCCTGCGGTCTTTGTGCAGGGTTCTTTGTGGGTGTGGTCGGCGACTAGCCGGGGTCGTCCTCCCGATGGGGGACTAGCGTCTACGTGGCTGGGTTCACAGCGATTGTAGGAAAATGACGGGACACTTGACGGTCGCGGCCTTCCGACTCGCGCCTTCGCCTCACTGGCACTATTGTAGCCCTGGCCGGTGCGCGTGCTCAGTTGAAGTTCCGGAGTGAAAGTTCGAACGCGTTCTCTCACGGTGACCAAAAAATGTCCACCTCAGAGGCACCTCCGGAGGCAGGCCGCCGCACGCCGGCGACACAGCTCCAGCTGTCGAACTGACCCGCAGCTCCTCTAAGAGCGGGAACTGTGACAAAAGTTGACTGAGGCGGTTGTCAGGAATCATCATACGGATCACATGGTGGCTCTCTCATGACGGAAGACCGCCCGACCACTCCTGGGTGGCACTGCCACCGGTGTCGCTTGACGTCCTGTCGACAGCGTGCCGACAGCGACACATACCATGTGGGACGCGTCGATTATCGACCTCTACTGCTTACCCAGCCTTCGAGTGTATCCTGGTTGTGGTCCCACACCCACTGGTGTCCATCTCAGAGACCGCAGGAGGTCATGAGGGTCGATGGGAGTGCCAACCCCACAATGCCTAAAAACCCAGCCGCCCAGTAACGACAGTGCAAGGCCCGGTGCGCGTGGGAGATTTGGATATGTCTGTTTGAGTATTCTTTCTTTCTCCCCACACCGACTCAAAGAAAACGACGTTTATGCACCCACGCAGCCTGCAAGCATATGGAAATCAGGGGGATCGGGTTCTCGTGTGACGAGACATATATGGAGGTGCCGGTGGTAGTGGGTAGAGACGAACGATTGTTGTATCCAGAGAGAGTGGTGACTTGCGGAGAGAGGGCCTGCGCGGGCTGCCGCACTAGTACAGACCTCCGATACCCCCGGCGTGGCAGAGTCCGCTTGCGCGGCGTGTGGAGAGGAACAGGAAGGCGCGGGAAAGCTGTGTCATAGGATGCTGTCCTCGCCGATGGACGCAATGAGGCCGCCCCAGCGCTTGCCAGGCTCAGCCTTGCCGATGGAGATGGAGATCTCCGGCAGCATCCCCGTACCGTCCTCAGCAGAGAAGGTCAGGGTGTCGGGGACACAAGCGCCGCGCAGGACGCACGACCAGACCACGCGACCGAAGGCGGTGATCGTCGCGGTCGCGGACGTCACTTCAACGCCCATGGCAGCGGCCGGCTGCCCTCGAAGGCCGGGGATCGACAGTCTCGCCTCGATCCGCTCGGCAGTCTCCTCCCATCTGCACCCGCTGTCGTCGCTCCCTGGCAAACGCGAGGTGCTCTCGCAACCGCTCGTCGCGATGCTGCTCCCACCCGCCAGGTCGGGCAGTGGCGTCTCCAGGTCGTCCATCGTGAGACCGAGATCCGACACATCGAGCGGCCCGGATAGTAGTGGTCGATGGCCGCGGCTGCAGGGCGGAAGGCGGAAGGAGCCCACGCGAGGCTGCAGCGGCACGACGAGCGCGCCGCACGACGACGCGAGGGCGAGGAGGGCTGCCAGAAGGGGATGCATGTGTGTACGCATGTGGACGTTCGTACGAGGGCCAGGCGCTGCGAGGGCCAGGCGCTGCGAGGGCCAGGCGCTGCGAGGGCCAGGCGCTGCGAGGGCCAGGCGATGCGAAGAGGCACCGTTTCTTTCTCTGGGCTAAAATTGTTTCTTTCTCTAGACGGAACAAGGAGGAGCTGTATAGGTCACTAGAGACCCACACCATCGCTACATCACCACAGCCACCAAGTCGGATACAAGTCGATGACAATGTGCGCGGCAGGACAAACCAAACATGAGACGGTTACACAAGGACGGTCAGGCTACGGTCAGGAAGTAGGTTTGAGTTCACACTCTCCAACACTCCCCCATTGTCTCCGCAGTCTTCATGAATGAGGATGCGGCAGACAACAACAGCAGAGTGTGAATGTGTCTGAGCGTAGGTATGCCGGTTACCCGCCGGCGTCTCGCGGGGCTGGCTAAGCGTCCAACCTTGCGTCTTCGCGAAGGATGGTCTTGCTTGTTGGCAAGACTTGCGCGCTAAGATGATCCAGTGAAGGGGTCAAAGCGCGGCCGAGTGGGCGGAGAGAGAGAAAGGGGAGATAATGAACAGGAGCTCGTTGTGGAGCTCGGTCATGGCGCGCCGCGAGCTGCAATCCGGGCTGAGCGTCGCGGGGCGGCGGCTTGAGCGGGCGCGGCAGGCGCGGCGGGCGCGGGAGCGGCAGCGGGGGCGCCCCGTTGCTGCGCGGCGACTGGGCCGTTGGGAGGCCTCGCCGCGTTGACGCGGATGAGCGCATCAGGGACGTGAGGACGATCTTCAATGCCCCGAACGTTGATGTTGCGCCACGGGCCGCCGACGTCGGAGATGGCAGGCTCAGTCTCAGACGTCCAGACGGCAGAGGCGCTCGTAGAGGCGCATTGGACTTCTTGCCAGAGGCGTTGGATAGCGGGACGGGCTAGCGCGAGGAGGCGAGACGAGGAAGAGACAGCAATGAGGTAGAGTGGCATTGCCACGTCGAACAGATGCCCAACACTCCCCCACGACGTGGTAATCGCCACACAAGGCAGAGAGGGCGTGTCGATCGTCGCGTGTTCATCGCGTACAGCTCCGGTCGTGTCGAGCGGCGACGTCGGAAGTAGCGGCGGCGAAAGGCAGGGTCCACATTCGGTGCGAGATCTTTGCGGTAACTGCCGTTGCAGCAGCCCGAGAGCTGGTAGCGGAGGCAGCAGCTGCGATGGTGGTCCGTAGGCGAGGAGAACGGACCGGTAAGGAGAAGCAAGAGGGGATACTCGTGTCCACACAGCCGCAGTGCTGGCGGAGATGCGCTCTGTCGCAGAAGATCCGCAAGCACCCAAGTTGATGTTGCGGTTGTACTCATTCTGCTCAGCCTCCGTGCCGAGCAGTTGGCGGCCGCTGTGCCACCGTGCGCCGAGCCTCTGTGCCCAGCCAATCACCACGGCTCGCGCAGGTGCCCATGGTGCCAGCCAACGTATCGAGCGTAAGCCGGAAATGCTGTGCGGCAACACATCTCGCTTGTGTGCCGCACCAGCTCTCATGTCGGCCTCAGTGCCGCACTGCTCACTCCGTGCACTCACCGGTCGGTACCATGTCAGGAGACGGAACACGGAGGAGCTGTATAGGTCACTAGAGACCCACACCATCGCTACATCACCACAGCCACCAAGTCGGATACAAGTCGATGACAATGTGCGCGGCAGGACAAACCAAACATGAGACGGTTACACAAGGACGGTCAAAAATTCTTTCTCTTGGACGACGAATTATTTTTATTTTGGTTCATCAACCGTTCGAAACACAAAAGCAAAAACCGGGGCAACAAGCGAGCAACAAGTGTGTGCCGCCTGCCCGTGATATTCGGCCCTAACTAAAGCCGTCGGCATGGTAGGGTCTGTATGTATTTTGAGAGAGATTTGCAATACCAAACAACTCTAACACTTTGTTGTTTGTTTGTATGTATGTGTGTTCCTAGGGTCTGCCCCGGCCGCGGCGAGTAGAGGCCCACCCACCAGGGCGAGGGAACCATGGGCGAGGTGCGCCATAGAGACATCATGGAGCGCGATCTAGCGCGACCCTCGCCCGCCCGCACTCCCCCCCCTGCATCTCCCACCCACTTCCCGCCTCCCCTTTCCGCCAGAGGCAAGGTCACGGTTGGCCGTTGGGTAGCGAGGATTGGTGTGACGCGATCCACGCAGGCGTGTTTTCTGACGGCCGACCGTCAGTGCACGGAGTTGCCCCTTCTCCGACTGCCCCGGCTAGTTCCCGAGGTCGTCGGGTGTGACCCCTGCGTCCCCCGAGACCTAGCGCGGGTGGGTTGGAGGGGGGCTCGCTGCAGGGAAGGGCTGTGTAAGAAGCCGATCCCCGTAGTCCGCCCCGCCCCTCCCCATCGGGCCCTCGCAACTGCCGACTGATCGCTCCGCACTCCGCCCCATCGCTCCCACACCTCAATTGCAGGAGCTCGTGCTCCGGCCCGACTGGCGCAACAGTAGCGTCTTCTGGCCCATCAACATCGCAAGGGTCGTCTCGCAAGTGCTCTTGGCGAAGGAGCAAGTGGCATGAAGTGCGAACACAGGTCGAAACACAGGCTCTTTCGGAACGACGCGCATTTGAGTTTGCTTGGCGATTGTGATGACATCAGCACGCCTCACATTGGGCTCTCCCCCCCTTCTCGCCAACCCGCTAAATTCCAGCAGAGTTCTCTGCGCCTGGTCTGCGCTAGCTTCTGTTTCGTCATCACTGGTGTCTCTCCTCTTCTTTCTCCTTCTCGTTGTATTGCTTTGCACATCGCGTCGATTCCTTTTCGCGTGAGCACCTGAAGCCCGCCCAGCAGCTGAGGCCGCTCCTAAGTCGAAGGAGCATCATCAGTCTCACCCACTTCGCTCGCTGCCCCGTGTGCGTGTCTCCGCTCCCCCAGCTCCCGCTTGAGCCTCAACGGTTGAGCCGCCGTCGCGGCCCCCTCGTTCGTCCCACTGGCTGTGTTGGCCTGTCCCCACGTTACCTCCATTATCCCTCCTCCTCCTCGACTCCCCCAAGCGCTCAAGGCCGGCCGGCCCTCTCGTATCGCTCTTGCGTCCTGGTCTTCGAAGATCGCGCATCGCGGCCGAACGGCCTTATATAGCAATACGCATTTTTAGTTTTTGATTTCTGTTTCCCCATTCCCGGATCTGTGTTCGTGCGTCCATGTGTTTACCCCGCAATCCGCATATCCGCGGCTACATCATGATACTACATTATATAACTCTACTGCTCGCACCGTACACGATCTCCTATCTCCCCCCCGCTCTCCCTCCCGCTCGTGCGGAGTGAGTCGAGGGCGCGGCGCCCCGCCAGAGACAAGAACCGTGACCGCGTCCGTAAAATTCGAGTGCCATCCCGCTCACCCCTGCGGGCGGTGTGTCATACCGAGTACTTGGCGTATCGGTTGGTGGACGAGTCGTCGGGCGCGGAGAAGACGGACTGCTCCTGCAGCACGCGCTTGAGCTCCTTGCGCGCAGCCTTCATCGCCTCGTGCGTCTCCGCCTCGATGTGCAAGTAGAGCTTGCGCTCGCCGGGCGGCGCGTTGCGGCCGGGCGGGTAGTAGGTGCCCTTAGTGATGACTGCCGCCTTGGTCCACTCCTCGATGCCCTGGATCGTCTCGCGGCTCGTGACCTTGAACCGCGCCGTCTGCGGGTAGTCGTTGATCTCCAGCTCCGAGACGTGCCGCTGCGGCATCAGCGGCGCCATCAGCGTCGGCGCGGCGCTGGCGCCGGCCGCCCCGGGCAGCGCAAACTTGTTCGCCGCGAGCTGCGCCTTTGCTGTGGCGGCGGCGATCGCGCGCTGCGTCGCTTCGGGCAGGTTGGCCAGCCGCGGGTTCGTGGGCGGCGGCAGCGGCGCGGCCGAAGGCGCTGCGGCTCCCGAGACGGACGCGGCGGCGGCGCCGGCGCCCGCCTTGGCGGCCGCCTTGAGCAGCTCGCTCTGCACCTGTGGGGAGATATGGGGAGATATGGGGGAGATACGGGGAGATGTGGGTCTGCACCTGTGGGGGGAGACAGTCCGCGACGGCTCACGCAGGGCCCTACCGGGGCGGCTGGGGCGGCCTCCCGGCGAGGCAGTGCGTCCGTTTAGCGCCGGCGCAAC
>NW_005198167.1:211717-232279 GCF_000372725.1 Emiliania huxleyi CCMP1516 | reverse complement strand
GTGGGGAGGGGGGGGAGCGGTCGCGCCTCGTCGAGCACCACGTACGTGACGCGCTGCAGGTTGGTGACGCGGCCGCCGTTGGCGGTGAGCATGTCAATCATCCGGCCTGGCGTGCAGACGACGACCTCGGCGCCGCGCCGCAGCTCGGAGATCTGCTGCTTGATGCCGGCGCCGCCGTACACCGGGACCACGCGGATGCGGGTGAGCCGCGCGAACTTGTGCACCTCGCGGTAGACCTGCATGGCGAGCTCGCGCGTCGGGACCTGCTCACAGCTGCAGGTGTGAAGAGACGCGGTTCACAGCCACCGCCCGCGCTGCGACAGGTGCCGACCATGATGAGAGAGATCGGCCCGTCGTTCTTCTCGAGCGGCGGCTGGTCGAGCACGTGTCGCAACATCGGCAGCGTGTAGCCCATCGTCTTGCCGGAGCCGGTCTTGGCGATGGCGATGACGTCCCTGCGCGAGAGATGGGGAGAGATGGGGAGATATGGGGAGATGTTGGGAGTGGCGCAGCGCGAGCCGTGCCTGCGCGAGAGATGGGGAGAGATGGGGAGAGATGGGGAGAGATGGGGAGATATGGGGAGATATGGGAGATGTTGGGAGTGGCGCAGCGCGAGCCGTGCCTGCGCGAGAGATGGGGAGAGATGGGGAGAGATGGGGAGAGATGGGGAGAGATGGGAGATGTTGGGAGTGGCGCAGCGCGAGCCGTGCCTGCCCTGCATGATCGTGGGCAGCGCCTATAGGAAGGTTCCAGGAAAGGTCTAGGAAAGGTCTTCCTCCACTGCATGATCGTGGGCAGTGCCTGCGACTGGATCGGGAAGGGCGCCGCGTAGCCGCTCTTCTCGATGACGGCGAGGACGGCGTCGGAGAGGCCGCACTGCGTCCACTTCTTGATCGGCTTGGGCACGCGCTTGCCGCGCACCTTGAGCTTGTCCATCGCGAGGCGCGTGGCGGCGACCTCCTCGTCGCTCATGCGCTTGATCTCCGGCACCTGCGCGCGGAGGAACACGGGCAGGAACTGTCTCTGAAGCTTCTCGGAGCCGTCTCTAGGCTCGACCTCATCTCGTGCGTCCGGATGGAGGAGGGGCAGGCGGGGACGTGCCCCCTCCCCCTACCCTCCCCCCTGCCTCTCCCTCCCCTCCTCTCCTCTCCGGCACCTCGATGTAAAAGTTCTTTCGGAACGGCAGGTAGGTGACGGTCGAGTGGTCGACGCGCGGCAGCTCCTTCTTCTTGGCGCGCGCCACTTCGGCCAGCTTGGCGGCCTCGGCGTCGGAGTCGGAGTCGGAGTCGACGTCCGCATGCTCCGCCATGTCCGGAAACTCCTCAACGAGCGCCTGTTCACAGCTGCAGGTGTGAAGAGACGCTGTTCACACCCTCGGCCGCTCCGCGAGGTCGAGGAGCGCCTGTTCACAGCTGCAGGTGTGAAGAGACGCTGTTCACACCCTCGGCCGCTCCGCGAGGTCGAGGAGCGCGCGTCCATCGCGTCGTCGCCGGTGCCCATCAGCTCCTGCGCCGCCTTCTCTCGCGAGCGCGCGGCGTCGTCCGCTTGCTGCCGCATCCGCTGCATGAACTGGGCGTGGAACTGGTCGGTGTCGTCCCCGGGCGGCTCCTTGTCCGCCGCCTCCTCTGCGTCGCTCTGCTCCACGTCGCTCTGGCCATACGGGTTGCCTCCTCCGCTCGCGGCGCCGCCGCCGCCCTCGCCGTCCATCGTGTCCCACGAGCTGGCCGGTCGCGAGTTCATCGCGACGATATCGTCCCAGGTGATGGACGTCGCCTAAGGAAGGGGAAGTCAAGCAAGGTGCACTTCTCCGCACACACGAGGTGGGGGGGCAGGGGCCAGGCCGCCCTCGCGACTCCACGTCTGGACGACAGGAGCCGCACGGCATTCAAAGTGCAAGGGCCCGGTGCGTTGGGTGAGCGGTGTGAGAGTGAGTCACCTGCAGCGGGGCGCCCTCGTCCGCAAAGTCCCCCTCGTAGAAGGCGCCCAGCGGGTAGTAGAGTGCCGTCACTCGCCTGGCGGGCGGAGGGGCGAGGGGTGGGGTCAGTGAAGCCAGTGAGTCGGTCGGTCGGTCAGTGTCTGGTCAGTGTTGCATCCCTGCCGCGGACGACGACACACGCAGGCGGGAATCTCTCTTGGAGGTGTCTCGGAAATGCGGAGGTGTCTCGGAGGTGTCTCGGAGGTGTCTCGGAGGTGTCTCGGAGGTGTCTCGGAGGCGTCTCGGAAGTGACTCGGAAGAGACTCGGAAGTGTCTCGGAAGGGTCCGCGCGCCGGCCATCAAAGAGCCGGCCATCCAGCGCGCGCGCGCACTCGACGGCGGCGTCCTCGGCCTCGAACTCGACAAAGACGCGGCCGAGCCCCCCCCCCGGGGGTGGGGCTCCCCCCTCCGCCGCGTCCGCCCCGCTCGGCACGTGCACACGCAGCAGCGTCCCCCAGCGGGAGCACTCTGTCCCCGTCTCCATCCGGACCTGGTGCGCCTCGTCGGCAGCGGCGGCGGCGCGCTCGGGCGAGATGAGGTTCTCGAAGCAGACGCAGCGCGAGGTGCGCTGCGCCGCCCTCTCCTCCCCGTCCCCCTCCTTCCCCAGGTACAGCCGCGACGACACGTGCGCCATGTACGCCTCGAGAGGATCGGCCGCCGCATCCTCGCCAGCCGCTGCATCCGCGCCCTCGCCCGGTGCGTGGCCGCTGCTGCCGGCACCGTTGCCGTGGTGGCTGCCGCCCACGCCGTTGGTGTGGCCGACGCCGTTGGTCGCGCCCGCCGGCCGCGGCTGCTGCGGCTCGTCATCGTCGAAATACGACTCGTCGGCGTCGCCGCCCGGCGCGCGGGTGCGGGAGGCGGTCGCGCCTTGCGCGGAGGAGGCCGCCGGCTGCTTGCCCGCCGCCCTCTCCGACAGCGCCGACGAAGACTCCGCCGCGGCCGCCTGCTCGGAAGAGAGCTTGGCCTGGCGTTTGGCGCGGAGCGCCTCGAGCGCGTCGCCGGGAGTGGCGTCGCTGGGCCCGGCTGCTTGGCGCGGGCGTTTATCCGCGTCCTCGTCAGGCGGCCCGCCCTCTCGCCCGCGCTTGGCGGCCGGCATGCGAGAGTCGAGCAGAGAGGACCCGCTGCTTGCGGGGTGCGCTTTTTCTTTTTCGACTGCGTCCCGCCTGGGTATCGTGCCGATTTCCTCAATTTTGCCTCAGATTTTGCCCCAGACCAGCTCTCAGACTCAGGGAAAGTCGCGAGTTTCCAGAATGGAGCACCAAACACCTCTGTTTTCCCTGGAAATTTCCGGAAACGCAAAGTGCTGGGGACCCTCTGTTTTCCTTTTTGTTTGCCGGAAAAGTATATGCAGGCCAAGGTGCACTGCTGCACGTACAAGAAGACAGAACTCAGGCCCGCGCCAGCTCCCCTCCACGGGGAATGTGTCTAGGAATGTGTCGTCTGTCTGGCTGGCACGCGGCGCCAGCCCTGCCGCCGCGTGCTAGCCAATGGCAGCGGCAGCCTCCCCCAGGGTCTCAGCCGAGCAGCCCCGGGAAGCCGCCGCCGACAGGGAAGGGCGCTTCCACGCCGCCGGCACGGCGCCCCGCGTGCCTTCCTGCCGGCGCGAGGCGCGAGTAGTCGCGCACGCCGACCATGTCCATGTCCATGTCCATGTCGATGTCCATGTGCATGTCACACGCGGCCGGCGGCGGCGGCGGCGGCGGCGGCGTCAGCAGCGGCGGCGGCGGCGGCGGCGGCGCGAGGCGCGCCGCGAGGGCGTGCAGAATCGGCCCGAGGGCGACGGCGGCGAGGAGCGTGGCGAGGAGGAGGCGCGCAGCGGAGCGCTGCGGTTTGCGGAGCGATGTGCCTGCGACTGGGTGGCGGCACGTCGCGATGGCGGCGTCGTGCGTGCACAGCAGCCGCGGCGGCGAGTCGGCCCCCTCCGTCGCCTCATCCGAGGACGATCCACTGCACGGGTCGTCGAGCACCGTCGCGCAGCTATCCAGCGAGCTGCAGCCGTCGCGCTCGGCCAGGGAGGAGGCGACCGGGTCGCAAGGCCGGCCGCCAGAGGATGTGGCGGTGGCGTGCGCGGCCTCGCCTTCGCCCAGCGAGGTCAAGTAGCACACCTCGCCGCACATGCCGCCGTCGCTGCCTTGGCCGCCGTGCGGGAAGGCGGACGGAGACGGGACTTCTGGTGGCGGCGTGCTGAGGAAAGGGAGCGGCGACGGGACGGCTTCCGGCGTGAGACGCGCGGCCGTTTTCGCCTCCATCCCGCACACTGGATTGGACGGCCGCTCGTCGGCAGACGAGCCTGGGCGCTCCGCTGAGAGCCGCAGGGACGCCACCTCCTTCTCCTCGACCTCCTCCTCCCCGCCCGTGCTGGGCACCGCGGCGAGCGCGCGGATGTTGAAGGAGACTGGAGACGTGATCTCGGCCACGCCTGACCGCGCCAGCGCGCGGATGATCGTGGAGCCAGAGGCGGGGCTCGTCAAAGACTCGGTGCAAGCTGCAACCTCGGCAACCGGAGACGTGCGCCCGCCATCTTCGGCGTCCTGCTTGGCCGCGAGCCGGTGCTTGACGCCTTCGCGGATGCGTGTTGGGATGGCGGAGGCGTGGAGCATGCGGGCGAGGTTGCGAGCGGCGAGCGGCGAGAGCGGCGAGGCGGCGAGGAGCACGGTGCAAGAGGCAAATTCTCGGCCAGGCGACGGGTGAAACTCAAACGGTCAGACAAAATTCTCTTTTTTACTCATTCCAGGATGATCGCGATGCGTTCGCTGCCTTCGAAATCTGACCGCGCGGTGCAGCGGAGCCTCGGCCAGTCTTTTAAGCCTGTTTGGTGCTGTGTGTCGCTCGTGCGTGTCGTCATCATCTGTCTCGCGTCCAGTGTGAGTGTGAGTATTCACTCTCGCGTCCACCCATACCGCGTTGGTTGGTGTCCAGTCCGACCGAGCCTGGCAGTTCTTCACCTTTCTACCTAACCTAACCTAGCAAACGCCCGATGCGCGCGCGTGTGTGTGTGTGTGGAGACGTTGGAGAAGAGGGAGAGGGCAAAGGAGAAGGAGAAGGAGGCGAGATCGCTGTGAGTGAGTGAGTATTCTTGGGTTGGAAACGGTCTTGGCCGGTGCCGGGCGGCGGCGGCGGCAGCGGCACGCGCGGGCGGACGGATTCGGACGGGGCGGAGCAGCGACCGCCTGGGCGGCCGCTGCTCTGTCTGCCAGAGCGCGCCGTCTGCGCAGCTCGAGCGCAGTCAGGTGCACAGGGAAGCGTGGCGGCGCGGGGACGCGCGGCGGCGGTGGCGAGCAGGCGAGCGGCCCGCGCGCGGCGAGGCGGACAGGTGATCGGCAGGCGGGTGATGGGCCGCAGAGTGACCGCGCCCAGCGATCGGAGCGAGCCGATCGTCGCTCGGCCGCAGCTGACCTCGAAGGCGTGCGGAGCGCGACTGTCGGTGTCGGAGGGCGGCCGTCATGTGGCGAGGAGGGAGGACGACAAGTGCGCGTACGGGTCGCTCTTCATCGGCCAGTCGAGCGGCACTCAAGTCGAGACCGAAGCATGGGCGACGAAAAGCCGTGGGGCCGGTGGGAGGTAGGACGAGATTCGTTTCGCGCTTTCAAAAGCGGCTTCGCGCGCAGCGCAACTTTGGTTTGCCACGAAAAGCGCTTCCAGCATGCGTGACATGTGCCATTGGGCTGGAGGCAGTAGGGTGGCAGAGGGTGGTGCGCGCTAGCTAGCGCGCGAGCTTTCCCAGAGCAACAGTGGAAAAGGGGGCTAGTCGGCAAAGGACATAGCGGTGAACACCCTGGCGGGACTACAACACCAGGCTGCAGCGGTGAGGAGGTCGTACACCATCCGGATGGAGGAGGCCACGCGAGACCAGCCGATGGGGGGGGATGACTCGGCGACGCGGAGGGAGGATACGGTGCGAGGCCTCGCTAACGTGCAGCTCCACCGGGGACGCCAGGACCCTCCCCCTGTGCGAGGGCCGGGAGAACTCGTGCAGGAAGAGAGGGCGAAGTGCGCCCCCCTATCACAACGTGCGATAGATATCCTGGGAGTGGCGCCGCCGCCCGGCCCCCCTGCCCTTCGGATTGTCTTGGGCGAGCACAGGCCAAAGGGTGGGAGACAGGTGGTGGTGAATGTGGGGAGGGGGACCAAGTGGAGTCGGGCCTTAGCACACGTTTTCGCAAGAAGGGAGGAGCCGGGGAGCACCGACCAGATGGGGCTGGAGGAGGCGGGCCGGGGGGCGTACCGAAGATGGCTCAGACTTGGGGACGTCCGGGCAGTGGACATGAACGAGGAGGGGGGGGGGGCTCTGCCAACGGGGATCCGCCCCACGTCGGATCTCGAACAGCTGGTGGGGAACGAAGTGGTGAGGGCGCTGACCCAGATTAGCCGTGAACACGGATCGGCGACGGGTGCCCTGGTCCTGACATGGGGCAGCGGAGGTGACCAGCTCGGGCACCGAGAGATCGTTGCGGAAGAACTGCGGGGCCTTGTACGGCAGAACCAGCCGCAGGCGGGAGCACGGAGGGAGGAAGCCATGCGAGCCTCAGACGGAGGAGGAGCAGAGACGGGGCACGGGGGAGGGACAGCCGACGGCACGAGTCGGAGGAAGGGCTGAACCGAACCAAATTAGCCACGAGCCTCCTCCCCGGATCCGCACGCCTGGCTATGATTCGGTGGTTTTCCTAGATGAGGTCACGCGGGTGATGAGGGCGAGGCATGCCTTCGGCGTCCTCGGGGATGTAGTGGTCCACGCGACGCCATCCCGAGGGAGGGTGGAGCGGCTGTACCAACAGGCGGTGACCCGGCTGGGACACATGGACCAAAAACGGAAGCACGGTACGCGGGGCTAACCCTCGGAGACACGGAGACCCGTGTTTACTTTAAGGCCCTTGCCCTGCGAACGCGCACCCCCGGGGCTAGGGCTCTCTAGCCCGTAACCCGATCCCGATCATCCGGCCCGCTGGGTGCGCTTCTGAGCTCCCCGGCCCTGGATGTGAGGTTAATGACTGCACTCCAAGTGCTCCAAGTCGGCGGCCAAATTCACACCTCGCGGGACTCCTTATGTTTTCGTAAACGTAGTCGTGGCCCCCCGCTACGTCGCACGAAACGTGCAACCGGGTAGCGGGGGGCAAAAATCGGTAATTTTCTAAACCCCGTCCGTTGTTCAGTATCAACTTGCGCATGCACACACACAACACCGCACCGTGTCTCGTCGCTCGTGTCAGTTCGAGCGCGGCGTGCCGCTCGCGACCTCACTGCCCCGGCTCCCGCGCTCCCACGCCTCGATCTTCTTGGGCAGCAGCTGGTTCCAATTGGACAGGTCCTCTCCGTGGCCAAGGCAGCCGCGCTCGCCCTCGCCCCAGGTAAAGACGGCGCCGCCAGCAGTGAGGGCGATGCTGTGATCGCATCCTGCGGACACAGCGACGGCGCGCTGCCCAGCCAAGGCCTCGACCTGCTTGGGCAGCAGCTGCTCCTCCTCGTCGCCGTGGCCCAGCTTGCCAAAGGCTCCCCAGCCCCAGCTCCAGACGGCGCCGTCGGCGGTGAGGGCGATGTTGTGATTGTGACCAGCCGACACAGCGACGACGCGCGGGCCAGCGAAGGCCTCGACCTTCTTGGGCAGCAGCTGGTCATGCTTGTCGCCGTGGCCCAACTGGCCCCCGCCTCCACCGCCCCAGCTCCAGACCGCGCCGTCAGCGGTGAGGGCGAGACTGTGGTAGTTCCCCACCGACACAGCGATGACGCGCTGGTCAGCGAAGGCCTCGATCTTCTTTGGCAGCAGCTGGTGCTGCTGGTCGCCGTGGCCCAGCTTGCCATAGGCTCCTTCGCCCCAGCTCCAGACGGCGCCGTCAGCGGTGAGGGCGAGGCTGTGGTCGCGTCCAACCGACACAGCGACGACGCGCCGGCCAGCAAAGGCCTCGATCTTCTTTGGCAGCAGCTGGTGCTGCTGGTCGCCGTGGCCCAGCTTGCCATCCTCTCCACGGCCCCAGCTCCAGACAGCTCCGTCGGCGGTGAGGGCGATGCTGTGGCTTGTTCCAGCCGACACGGCGACGACGCGCTGACCCGCAAAGGCCTCGATCTTCTTCGGCTGCCGCTGATGCTGCTGGTTGCCGTGGCCCAACTGGCTAAGGACTCCAAAGCCCCAGCTCCAGACACTGCCGTCAGCGGCTAGGGCCAGGCTGTGACCCTCGCCAGCAGACACGCTCACGGCGCGCTCGCCGCCCAGCGTCGACGGGAGGCGGGTCGGCGTATTGAGCTGCGGCACGCCCTCGCCGTGGCCGAGCAGCCCGGGATGCCCTGCCCCACTGCCGCACGACGAGAGCCGCCCCTCGCCGTCGATGAAGAGGCTGTGGGAGTAGCCTGCCGCAGCCCTCGCCGGCGGGTTGGACTCGCAAAGCAGCGCCACAAAGCACAGCCACCGCACGGCGCAGCCCTCGCCCTCTGGCTGCGCCGGCAGCTCGTAGCCGCGCGCTTGCGCCCACAAGCGGATGGCCTCCACCACGAGCGAGGCGTGAAAGAGAAGCGAGACGGCAGCGACGCGAGCGATGTCTGCGGGGCTGTTGCAGCGAGAGAGGGCGCGCGCGAGGAGCTCCGTGGGGAGGTCGAGGAGGCGGGTGGGCGGCGGCGTGTCTGACGAGGGATCGGCGGTGGTGGTGGCGGCGGCGAGGCCGCGCGAGCTGCGCGGCGGGGTGGACATCGCGAGAAAAAGAATTTATTTATCGTACAGGAGAAAAGACGAGCACTTGTTGTGTGTTGTGTGTTGTGGTGGTGTGCGGTGTGCGGGGGGTGTGTGTGTTGTGCGTTGTGTGTTGCGTGTTGTGCGGCGGGCGGTGGGCGCAATGCGGGTGGGGGGTGGGTGGGGGGTCGGGGGGGGGGCACTCACCCGGGGTTGCAGGCAGGGGGGGGGGGGGGGGCGTCGCGCAGTCTGAAGCGTCTGAAGGAGGGGGAATGTGTGATGTATGGTCGTCTACGGAGGGAGGAGCGGCGGAGCGGGCGGCGGGGGACGATCGATCGGCGACGCCCTCGTCGTGTGCGGCGGTGCTTTACGGACTAGGCCCTCAATACGAACAAACGTGAGCTCCTCAGGCAGGAGCGGCAAAACGTGATCGATCGAAGAGAAACGGGGGAATGCAGCCCGCACCACTTTTTTCTTTTTGTTGCCTGTTCTTTGTATCAGAGGAGAAAAGACGAGCACTTGTTGTGTGTTGTGTTGGCTGTTCTTAGTCCGACAAGGGGAAAGACGAGCACCTGTTGGGCGTAGTGTTGTGCGGTGTGCGGTGTGCGGGGGGGGATGGCACACCATTTGTCAATCGGCACACCGATGTAACCGCACACCGATGTAATCGGCACACCAATCGCTCGAGGTTGCACGTCACGCTAGGTCGCAGCGCTCTCGCCGTCGCGTGCGGGCGCGGCGGAGCGGGCGGTGGGGGCGCTCGGACGGAGCGGGCTCGGCCCCGCAGGTCCCGCCACCTCGCCCGGCCGCGGAAGAGGCAGGCGCGACGCTGAAGAGGGATTTCGCGTGTGGCATTGTAGGCGTTTGAGGGAGGCGGCCGGCAAGCGCCAGGCGACGCGCCGGCTGCACACCCCGGCCCGGAGCGTCCCGATTGCAGCCTGGTGCGTTGCCATCCTAGGCGTCGCGAGGTCGAGCACGCCAGAGCCGTGTGTTTTTACTGAGCAAGCTCCCACGACACTGGGCACGGTGGGAGTCAGAAACGTGGTCCTTGCGCGAGGGGAGCTCGATAGACTCGAGGGGCCAGGATACGCCGCGAGGAGGACGGAGTTGCGCCGAAAGGCGAAAGAAGCCGCGAGAACAAGGGACCGGCAGGCGGCGGCGTCACAGGACGAGGCAGAAGAGAACGACGCGACAGAGGAGGAAATGACAAGGGAGAGAACGACGAGAGTGGGACGGCCGCGAGGTGGCATGAAGGTTGCAGCGAGAATCGGAGAGAGACTGCGAAGAGAGATAGGAAGAGGCAGACTCCCTAGGGTGGGCGACGGCTAGCGCACCACACACCTCTCCTTAAAATCCCTGTGTGGTGGCGGCGTGCCGTCCTCCCATCCCTCCCTTGGGTTGTCTGTTTTCTTTCTTTCTTTCTTTGGGCACGGTCGACAAAAACGCGCTATCTGCGCGCGGCGGCGGGCCCTCGCGCCAGTCGCGCTCCCCCTCCCCTGACGCGCCGCCCGCAAAGCGCGCCTCCTCCGCCGACTCCTCCGGCTACGACTCTGAGACGCCCGACGAGGTCCAGCAGGAGGCGGTGCGCACGGTCCGTTGAGCATGCAAAAGGGGTGCAGGGGCGACGACGATCAGAGATTAAGCGACGAGATCACGGACGCGGTGTGTGTTGTCTTGACCGTGTGACCGCGGCGTTATTTGTACATTGACCAGGCGGTTGTGTATCGCGCGCCTTGCGGCTGCCTGTGAGGGCGAGCCCATGGTTGCGAGTTATTGGACGGCTATTCCTGCCACCTGCGCCCCTGTGTGGTTGTTATAACAGAAAGCGAGGACGCGAGTAACAAGAAAAAAGGTTGTCTTGCAAAGAAAGATTTTTTATGCGAAAGGAATCGACGGAAAGAAAATGAATAAAAGAAGAAAAGGCTGGCCGATTGACACGCCTCCGCGATTGCCTTTTGGAGGCGCCCGAGCGAACCGTCCTGGACACGATGGCGGCTCTGTGCAGTCCGTGCGTGTTCGCGACCGACACGGCGGCGGAGCGCAACTCACGCACGGCTCGCTTCAAGCTCCGTGCAGTCCGCGCTGCGCTTGCGCGCCCCGTCTGGTATCGCATCAGCCCGACGTGCCGCGAGTTTGGAGTGACGTCACAGGAGCTGCGCGACTGGATCAAAGACAGAGACGAGCTCGAGATGCTGTGTATGCTCGAGGCATGCCTCGACGCTGTCGCGCTTGAGAGTCAGTCGCCCGATTCGCCGAGGTGCATCAGTTGGCCTCACAACAGCACGGGGACGGAGGCTCCCGCCTCTGAGACTGGGCCTCCGCCGCCCATGTGGTCGAATGAGCCCCAGACGTGTCTGGCGAAGCTCTCGGCGCGGCAGACGGACTTCTGGCTCGATCCGCTCGAAGAGTTGTCGGGAGAGAACTCGTGGTCAACATGCCGGATGGCGGTGCGGGCCGCGTGAGAGAGTGTCCGCCTGGAGTGTCCGATTGAGGCAGCCACAGCCATGTGGCCTGTGCCGTCGTGTTCAGTCGTTCAATGTCCAATGAGACGTCTACTATCTGTTGAGTACGTTCAGCATTAGCCCTAGGTCGGAGAGTCTCAGGTTGTCAGGAGAGGATAACGATGAGTCGCGGTGTGGAGAGATGACAGATGTGCGTTATGAGATCAGAGATGGCTCTCGTCCTCACTACGAGGAGAGCCGCGCCGCGCACGGCGCAGGCGGGGGTAGGGACCGGGGTCGGGGAACGTAAACGAGTGTTTCGCATTGTTTGGTATTGCTAAAAATCTCTCTCTCTTGTTCGACCGTGCCTGGTACCAAGACCGATCTCACTTACATACACATTTACTCGCCAGACGTCCTGTTCTCTCCCACCCGATGGAAACCGGTAAGACGCTGTCGTGAGCCAGCCGCTCTTGCGGCAGCCGCCAGCGGAGGCCGAGGGCGAGTCGACCGCCAGGCCGCACGATGGATGCCGCTGCAACCGCGCACCGCGGCGGCTGCTTGCTTGCTGGCGAGAGCAGCAGCGGCGCGCGCGAGGCGGCAGCGAAATCGGGTCCGATTGGGGTCTGCACGCACATCTCCACCCCCGCGAATAGAGTGTGTGGTGTGTTAGGCGTACAGCTCATTCTCTTCATCGAGTGTGTGGTGTGTTAGGCGTACAGCTCATAACAAGAAGAAATCTAACAAGTACAGAAAAAAGAAATCACCGCGTTTTTGCCCATTTTCGGTCGTCCGTCAAAATATCTGAAGATCTGAATGGGGGATTCTCCCCAAACCTTGCTCAGCTGATCCAGCCTGGGTCGTAGGCCAGGCCTGGGCAAAGAAACCAGTACCTCATCAGGCTTCCCTGAGCGTCACAGCTCGGTGATCGCGCCGGCCGGACACCACTGTGACGTCCGTTCCGGGCATTTGAACGCGACCTTCGGGGGCAAAGACATTGGCTCTATGGCTCAGATTGGACTCCTCTTGGTCCCTTCTGATGCCCTAGGCCACACCTGGGCCTTACCCGGGGTTCTAGGGGCCGGGCAGGGTTTGCCCCCCGAAAGTGGCCCGGGGAACCTTAAGTAAGTAAGGTCATTCACGGGTGTCCGCGCGGTCCACTGTCCCCGCTGGTAGGACAGTGATCGCCGCAAACCCTGTGGTCAGCTCCATATGTGTGTGAGTGTGAGTGAGTGACACACACACACAAACTCACACACACACGCGGAATCGGACATTTTTTGTATAGGCACCGGAACGCCAAAAAACTAGTATGTCTTCGAGGGAACGCCTCCAGGCGAGCCTCCACCTTCTCTGTGGCGCCCTGCCCCAGCCCTGTCTTTGCCCGCGCCCCGCGTCCGCCTCCGCCTTGTGGGTGTGCCGACCCACGCCTCGAAACGCTCTGGATGTGGCGTGTTGGACGCTGCTTTGATCTGCCGGGAGCGACACAGCGTGATGAGGCTCTGCGGGGACCTGCGGGAAGCGCTGGTATTGGTGGTAACGCTTTGATATTGCTGAAAATGTAGCTGCTGAGAATGAGTTCGTGCCTTCTCAGCACTGACATGTGTTGGCGGTTGCTGCCTGCAGGTACGCACTTTGTTATTACCGGAAGGCTGAGCACCACATTTTACGAGATGCTCTCGTCATTGGATTTGGTGCGAGAGCTGTATGTGAGACCGAGCCACCAACGGGACCAAAAGCCTGCGGTTGCAGTCTGCGTGACTGGGATGCAAAGCCGTCTGATGCCAACAAACCTTGTGACGAATATTGTGGCTCCAAATCCAATGTACTCGTTTGATGTTATCTATTGCGAGTGGTCCCTTGTCGCAGTCACACACACGCACACGCCGCATCACACCGCGCGCCCGCCCGCCGCCCCGCCCAGGCGGGAAAGAGATGAGGAGATGGGACAGCGAAGGAGGAGCCTCAAACACGTAAAGGGTGTGGATGCTGGGTTGACCGAAATCGGGGGACGCGACCCACTTCGCCACAGACGGTCCCGCGCCTCGCCACTATGACGGGCACACGCCCCGCACCGTCCGCTGTGTGCCCGTCTTTGTCCGGAGTGAATACTCCAACGCGCTCGTCGGTGACGGTGTCCCCCGATTTCGCCGCGCTCCGGCACCGCTCCGGGACGCACGCCGGCGAAGCACGTCAAGCTGCTGTACGGCCCCGGAATCGCCTCCCCTCGCTTAGCTAGACTGAGAGTTATTGTGCACATGGTTAGTCTCAACAATATACTCACTGACACCCCCCCTCCCAGAGCTCGTCCCGGTCCGCCACGGCCATCCTCGGCCTCCGGAGGGCCCCCGGCCGCGGCGCGGTGCGGCGGCGTCACAAATCCGACGGCAGAGCACCGGGACGCGGTCGGGCGATCTGAGGTCCAGTGAGGCGTATGCATTGCCCATCCAGGGCTATCACATGGACCTATCAACAGGCGCCTGCGGCGGAGCAGGAGGGCCCGGCGCACAACCCCCTGGTCAACTCACCCTCCACACCCCGTATGGGAGGGTTCAGTTGTGCGTCACGCTGCCCGGCGTTTCTCACTTTCCGGGACAGCCCCGCCTTTTCGAGGCAGGAGAGTGTGACGACTACCCCGTACGCCCTGTGCTTCTACCCCGACGCCGACCGCCCACCGCACTTGGAGCACTTGGAGTGCAGTCATACCGCGTCCTCGCACTCCTCACTAAAGCGAAGTCTGAATCCTTAATCCTCAGATTTTAGATTAGGACGCTGTGGGCCCTCTAGCCTCGGCGATCGCGGTGGCGCCGGTGGGGCCGATGCCGTTATAGCTGAGCACGAGGGTGGTCAGCACCCCGTTGACGCGCAGCGCCTCGGCGATCGCGACGCCACCCTCGTCGCCAATCTTGTTCCGCTTCCGGCCGAGGTTGAGGGTGGTCAATACCCCTGCTGAAAAACGCAAAATCCAAAACACAAAAAAGAATTCGCGGCTGCCTCGACGCAAGAAGACAACCCCGTGACAACCCCGTCTTAACTTCCCGCACGCCCCCCTGCGCCGTCCGCTCTCAGAATCTACCCCTCACATCTCGAGCTCGAACCCTTCCCGGCTCACCGCATCGCGAATCGCTTTCTCTCCCTCGTCGCCCAAACTGTTGTACAGCAGGTTCAGCTTGGTCAGCACCCCGTTGACTGCGAGTGCCTCGCCGATCGCGAGACCGCCCTCGGGGCCGATGTCGTTGCGGCTGATATCGAGGACGTTCAGCACCCCATTGACCGCGAGCGCCTCGCCGATCGCCTTGGCACCCTCGTCGCCGATGTCATTCTCTCCGATATCGAGGGTGGTCAATACCTCGTTGACGCGCAGAGCGGAGGCCAGCGCCTTGGCACCCTCGGCGCCGATGCCGTTGTAGCGGAGGTTGAGGGTGGTCAGCACCCCGTTGACGCGAAGAGCGGAGGCCAGCGCCTTGGCGCCCTCGCCGCGGATCTCGTTGGAGTGGAGGCTCAGGTGGGTCAGCACCCCGTTGCCGCGCAGCGCCTCGGCGATCGCAGTGGCGCCCTCGTCGCCAATCCCGTTCCAGTAGAGGTTCAAATCGGTCAGCACCGCCGTCGTCGTCGTCAGGTAAGGAGCACGGGGGCTCAGCAGCAGGTAGGCAACGATCCGAGCATCGCCGTCGTCGAGGCGCTTTTCGCTCCAGTCCAAAGAAGTCGATCTCCGCACCTCCGCCTCCGACGACCCAACCTTCCTCCAGAACGCGTCGAGCGCCTCCTGCGCGGGCCGTTCGATCGCCACCGCCGCCGCCGCAAGGGGGGTCCAACCCTCTTGCGGCGCCCCCGTGCTCCCGTACGAATCCCAGACTGCCTGCATCGTGGGTGCTGGCGGCACCTTGGATGAGTCCTGCGCAGAAGGCGTGGTCGGTGCGAAGGACTCCGTGCCGCCGGGGCGGCCGAGGCGGCCGAGGCGGCCGAGGCGGCCGAGGTGCAACCATCCTGGTCGGCCATGTTTGGGTCCACGCGCTCGTCGGCTAGAACTCTGCTCGAGCGCTGGTTTCCCGCTCGATGAGGCCGATTTGGAGGCGGCGCCTTCCGCTGCCTCGCACGCAGCCTCGGCTGCCCCGTCCTTGCGCCGTGCCTTCTCCACCTTGTTATCAAACTCGCCCTCCAGCCGCACTCCGCGCAACCACTCGGTCAGGCCGCCCGCGCGCTCCTCCTCCACCAGCGTCACGTGCATGTGCGCTCGCGAAATACCGCGATAGAGGCGCGAGCGTGCGACGGGGACGTCGTCGCCCGTCGCGTCCATGCCGGCGACGATCACAAAGAGGCGCTCGAGTCCGTCAAAGTCGTCGATCGAGGAGAGCACGAGGCGCTCGCTGCCTCCGCGTACCGCCGAGCAGAAGAGCGTCGCCGCAGCCTCCTCCGCGTCGATGAGAGAGAAGCGCCGCCGCGTACACTCAAAATTGGACGCGAGCGCTGCCCCGAGCGAGGCTTTGATGCCTTCAGCAAAGGGCGCGTCCCGCACCAGGATCGCCACGCGGTCGTCGAGAAGGCCGTCCCCGGGAAAGCGCTCTGCCAGCTGCTTCACCGCTGCCGCTATCTCGGTGGCGTACGTCGCCTCGGCGCCAGCCGCAAAGAAGCGAGCCTCGAGCGGCGGGCCTGGACGGGCGTGCGCGCTGGAGATGCCGTCTTGGTTGTGCCGCAAAGCAAAGTCGGAGCAGCCAAGGCTGATGCGCGGCGTGCAGCGCACAACCTCCGTCAAACGCACGGCACCCAGCTCCGAGGGGTACGCGGTGCGAGCGGTTGCCTGCGAGTCGTCGCCGAGCAACAAGCACGGGGCGGCCGGCATCGAGGCCAGCATCGGCTTCCACTGCTCCCACTGCGGCGCTGCGTAGAGGTGGTGCGCCTCGTCGACGATGACGAGCGACGCCGCGGGCAAGGGCCAAGCCTCGTCGACAGCTGCGTCGATCTGCCCCGGGCCGAGCGAGAGCGCGTGGGCGCATGGGCGCCCGTCACGCGCCTCGAAGACGAAGCGCATGCGGCGGAGCATCGCGGACCGCGCCTCTCGCGAGGACGAGACGCGCCGCACGCACAGCCATCCCGCGACAAACAGTGCCAGCGCTCGCTTGCGACAGACAAAGACGATCTCGCCCGGCTCCTCCAGCTGCTTGAGGAGGAGGTGGCAGGCGACAAACGTCTTGCCGGTGCCGGGCGGCCCGTCCAAGCGAACCGTGCCTGCCCCGCCGCTGAGCGCTCGGAGCTGCGCCTTGCACGCGGAGCACGCCTCTTGCTGCCGGTCGGTGAGCTCGTGCAGCTGCAGGACCGCCATCTCGTACGACTCGACGAGCGGCGTCGAGTCAAACGACCACGAAGTCTCCGCGCTCACGCTGGCCAGCTCCGCAAATGCCCCCGGGCCGAGGAGGCGCTTTACGAGCGTCGCGTCGAGGCCTGGCGCCCCCGCGCTGTCGTCGCGCAGTAAGAGGTCGTCGCGCAAGGCGTGCAGCTGCCGCACGTTATGCAGCCGGAGGCGTATGCGCAGCGAGTCACTGTCGCCGGTCCTGTGGAAACCATCGACGATCGCGCTAGCGGCAGCGTCGCCGCCGCCAGCAGCGTCGCTGCTGCTGCTGCCACCGCCGCCTTCACCGCCGCCTTCGCAGAGCTTGCGCGCCCCCGCGCTGTCGTCGCGCAGTAAGAGGTCGTCGCGCAAGGCGTGCAGCTGCCGCACGTTATGCAGCCGGAAGCGTATGCGCAGCGAGTCACTGTCGCCGGTCCTGTGGAAACCATCGACGATCGCGCTAGCGGCAGCGTCGCCGCCGCCAGCAGCGTCGCTGCTGCTGCTGCCACCGCCGCCTTCACCGCCGCCTTCGCAGAGCTTGCAACCGAGCCGCTGCGCGAGCTTGAGGAAACTCGAGTCGTCGAGCAAGCCGCCGGCGCCGGGCGCGCGGAGAATGAGGTCAAAGTAGACCTCCTCCTCTGCGACAGCGGCGGTGGTCTGCCCCCACGCTGGGACCTGCCGGAGCTGGGGCACGCTGCTCGGCACGCTGGCTGCCGAGATGGAGCGCGCGAGCCGGCGCAGCTGCAGCTGCCTGTCAAGCGCAGCCTCGGGCTCGCGCCGCCACACTGGCGGCTCGTCCGAATCGGCGCGCACGAGGCAAACGAAATCATTCAACGCGCCCACCCGCGCCCTCGCGACCAGCTCCTGCGCCGCGCCGAAGTTAAGTTCGATCTCGACGATCACAGAACCCCTATAAAGCTTGACGGCGCCCAGGGAGAGCGCCAGTACGCCGGCGGCTGCGGCGCCGGCCGCGGCGTACTGCAAAACGACGCGTTCCTTTAGGGGCCACAGCTTGAAGGGGTCCGTCTGGTGATCGATCCACAGCTGCGACATAGTGATTTTGAACGCCTCGGCTAAGGGCTTGCTGACGAGGAAATGGTAAAAGTTCCGGCAGAAATCCGTCACAATCAGCTCGGTCGAGTCGGACGCGCTCGCCGTGATGACGTACTCGACACCGGAGTGCTTCTGAAAGTCGCGCCCCTGGCTGTGGTCGTCCACCTCGTGCAGCACAACGCACTCAGCCTGCTCGTACGTCGGACGGATCCGCTCCGACATGAGCTGCTGACGCACCCGCTCGTGAACGTGCACCTGCCGATCCCTCGAATGGTGAATCGTGAGCGCGAGCTCTCTCCTCGCGACGAAACAGAATGCCTCCTCCATGGCCTCTGGCGCGTCCTTCAGCGCCCCCTCCAACCTAGGCATTAACTATCGGAATCGTGAGAAGAAGTTCACCACGCGGATCCCGGGATCCTGGTTCCAAGCTCGCCTGGGTCCAAGCTCGTCGACGAGTAAAACCCGGCGGTACGCGGCGCCGCACTTGGGAACGGCACTCACTCGGCCAGCACCAGCACTGCCGCCAGCGCCGCCAGCAACGCCAGCGCCGCCAGCAACGCCAGCGCCGCCAGCAACGCCAGCAACGCCAGCAACGCCGCCGCCGCCGCCGCCGCCGCCGCCGCTGCCGCTTCCATCTCCGCTGACGCTTCCATCTCCGCCGCCGCTTCCATCTCCGCCAACGTGGACGAGCTCGCGAACCGGGGCACCAGCGCGGATTCGCGCTGCCGTCGCAGATTCTCTCGCCGCGACACAGCTGGCGGCGGCAGCAGCAGATTGAGCGTCAGCCGCCCTGGATTCGTGCTCGAGTGCCCGCTGGTTGCGGCGGCGCTCCTCCTCTGACCCGGCCAGCCCGTCTCGCAACTGCCGCAGAGCATTGCGTGTGCTCGAGCCATCATCCTTCACCACCTGAACCAGACGCTGCACCTCCTGTCGCGTCTCCTCCGCCTGCTGTTGCACCTGCTGCTGCAGCTGCTGCGCCTCCAACCGCATCTCCTCAAGCGCCGACGTCTGAAACGTCATGCCGTTCACTGCGTCGATAGCCCGCAGCATCGCCTCGCACGACGAGGCGTCCAGCGCCTTCACGTGGTCTTGTGCAAACCTCTGAAGCATCGAGCGAAGCCGCCGGTACTCCCCCAGCGGTAACGAGAGCCGGCCGGGGTTGGCGGCGTGCGCGATGAGCTTGTTTCGGAAGTCGTTAATTTTTTTGAGGTCGTCCTGCAGCGGCGCCGGGCAGCCCAAGTCGAGCCAACGGTCTGTCCAGACGCTGAGATGCAGCCCGCCGTCCCACTTCTCCGGCAGCCCCGCCCTCAGCTTGTCGGGCGCGTTGCCCTTTGTAGCCTCCGAGCTGGGCCGGCAGCCGAGCACCCTTTGACGCAGCACTCGCAGCTCCACCGCGAACGGGCCGCTGCAGGCGGGATCGACAGGCAGCCGCGACGTGTTGTACTCGGCAGCAGGCTTGCCCGGCGTCACGCGGTATTCGCCCAGCAGCAAGCCGCCCGGCGCACGCAGCGTAAAGCGAACGCGCGGAGGGAGGAGGCCGCTGAAATCCTCTGCGGTCAGCATGATCGACGCCGAGCCGCGCTCGAATGTCACGGAGCCGGGGAGCTCGAGCTCAAAGGACGGCGAGCCGTCGACCAGGAGGCCGCCTCGCGATGCGTCCCACGGCAGATCCGGATAGCGCCGATTCCACAGCGCTTTGAAGTGGGGAGCGAAGAGGTGCTCGGGCGCGGCGGAGAAGAGCAGCCGCGCCGCGCGCACCCAGTACAGCTCGTCTCTGCGCGCGCTTGCGTCCGCTGGTTGGAGCTCCATGTTGTCCGCGCCCTTATCTGCGTCAGCGTGCGGCAAGCAACTCGAAGCGCCGTCAAAAAATAACCCATCGCTGAGCAAGCGCTGACCGTGGTTGAAAAAACGCCGGCCAAGCGGGCTTCCTCCAACGACTCGTCCGGCTACGACACCGATTTACCGGACGAGGTGCAGCAAGAGGCTGTACGCAAGGTCTGCGGCGCGCTCGGCATGAGGGAGCAGTTCGAGGCGGCGATGGCGGCGGGCGAGCTGCTCGAGATGCTCGAGAGCTTGCCGCGAGGGGCGGTCGAGGCCTCCGTTCGGCTGATGCGCGGTTACACCCGCACGGGCGAGTGGCCAGAGCCCATTCTCACCAGCCCTGCCCCGCAGCGCGGCCGCTCGCCAAGCCCCGTCGATGAGTGGTCAGATGGATAAGTGCCCGAGAGCGAGGGGTCCGGGGGGGAGCACAAACATAGGACGCCCAGCCTTGCCCTCGTGCCGCCGAGTGCATATCCTATGCGAGAGAGATACCCTGTGCCCTGTGCCCAGCCCTCTCCGCGCGGCGATGCGCCCTCCCCCCTCGCTTTTGCAAAATCCTGCAAAGGTGGGGACGTGTCTGTCCTCGACCCACAGCCCTATAGCTTGGGATGTCCGTTGTATTGTTTATTTATTTATTGGTTGAAAAAACTCCCGAGGAAGCGCGCGCCATACCCGGCGCGGCGCAGAGCCCACGCAGACGAAAAGAGGGGAGGCGCGGTCGAAAGCCCGAGCCGTCAACCACACTCATCATCTTCTTCTGCTGCTGCTGCTGCTGCCAGCGCTCGCCTCAGCTGACTTGACGGCTACAGGACCGGCCCCAGCTTCGGCTGAGGGCTGACAAGCTGCCGAGCCCAATCACAGTGAGAGTCGTGATTTCTTCCTGACCGAGCAGTGCGGCCGCATCTAACACCGGCACTTGGAGCACTTGGAGTGCGGCTTCGGGGAGGGTCTGGGGAGGGCGGGGGGTGGGTTGCGACGGGTGGGGCCTTGGGGAGGGTCGCCTTTTGTCGGTGGGTGAGGGAGGAGGACCTGGAGGCGTTGCGGCGCGGCCCGGCCCGCGGCGCTGGCGGGGGGGAGGGGGGGGGGGAGGCCCACGACAAACGGCGGAGGCGCGGCGGGAGGGGGGGGGGGGGGGGGACCCGGGGGATTGTCTTTTCCGCGAGACAACGGGGCCCGCGGATTCCACCCTCCCCCCCCAAAAGCCTTTGTGAGGACAACCGCTTCTGTTAAACAAATCCCGCGTGTCCCAAAAGCCTTTTTTGAAAATTCAAAAAAAAATCCTTTTCCAGAA
>NW_005198167.1:206682-211617 GCF_000372725.1 Emiliania huxleyi CCMP1516 | reverse complement strand
GCGCGGGCGGCAGGCGCAGGCGCGGGCGAGGGTCGGGCGGGGGGCGGAGCCGAGAGCGGCGCCCGGGTTTGTCCGTCCGGTGGGGGGGGCGGGGCGGGGCGGGGCGGGGTGGATCGGGTCGCCGCTCATAGCGAACGCCACACACACACTCACTCACACACACTCACTCAAAAAAGAGGGAGTTTTGTTGTAAAATTCTTTTTTCGTGTGCCTGTGATAGTGCTAGCACGCGCCAGTTCGCACCTGAGAGAGATTTTTGAAATCTCTTCTTCTCGCACCTGTGTCGAGCCTGTCTGCTGAGAGAGAGATTTTAAGCAATACCAAACAACTCTAACACTCACACGTCATGTGTTGTTTTGTCTGCTGTGAGAGAGATTTAGTGTGTCTCGCGATTTATTTTTTAAATTCGTTTTTGCACAACACTGGTGTACCTGTGTTAGTGCCAGTGCGCGCCAGTCCCGTGCCCAGTGTTGTGCGAGGGAGTTTTGTGGCAAAATTCTTTTTTGAGAGCGCCTTCGTTGTTAATAGTACAAACCCAATGGTCCCTTGCGAGTGGTCCCTTGTCGCAGTCACACACACGCACACGCCGCATCACACCGCGCGCCCGCCCGCCGCCCCGCCCAGGCGCGAAAGAGATGAGGAGATGGGACAGCAAAGGAGGAGGCACAAACACGTATGGGAGGGTTCAGTTGTGCGTCACGCTGCCCGGCGTTTCTCACTTTCCGGGACAGCCCCGCCCTTTCGAGGCAGGAGAGTGTGACGACTACCCCGTACGCCCTGTGCTTCTACCCCGACGCCGACCGCCCACCGCGACGTCGTTCTTTTTTCGCCACACCGCCGTGGCGTGGCAGACGGTGAACGAGCTAGCGTGCGGGGACAGCGGCATTGTGCACGGTGCTAAGTGCATTGCCGCTCTTAACGGAGTCGCTTAGGCGGCTCCGGTGTGATTTTTTGTGAGAGAGGTTTGTTTAAATTCTTTTTTCGCTTTCAAGCAAGGACGACTACTCTGCGTATGCTGTGCCGACAGCCCACCGCGTCCTCTGCCGCCCTGTTCGGCCTCGAGGCCGGCCTTTCTGTGATGTCGCGCACCTGGGTGAACTTCTCACCGGCGAACTCGCTCGCGTACAAAAAAGGCTGCGAGTCTTTTGACCGGACGCACGAGTGCGACGATCATCACCGTGTCGGCGTGCGCTGTTCTGATTGCGGTGTCGGCTAGGAGGGCGATAGAGGAGGCGGCGGTGGCGGTGAGGGAGGCAGCACGGATGGCGGCGGCGGCAGCAAGAATGGCTGAGGCAGCGGAGGAGCGCACCGGCGAAACAGCCCCTGTCCGGTGCGAGCTGGCCGTGCTGGCGTGCAGCCCTCGCAGGGCGCCACTTGACAACGTAGTGCTCGAGGGGCTCGAGGCGTCTCTCCACCTGCCTGCATCGGTCCTTTGCGACGGGACCTTCAACGACCTGCGCCGTCTGCTTGGACGCCGTGCGACGCAGCGCTTCCTCTTCGCGGGGCATGCCAACGCTCGCTTCGGTTCGGCTCGCCTCACCCTTGGTCTCACCACCGCCGACGGACGCCTCGCGCCGCCGCCGCCGCTCGCCATCGCCACGCTGCTCGGCCGGCAGTGTCTTCTTGCCTCACCCGTCCTGCTTCCTACTCGGCCATTAACCCCCACCCTGCGCAATAGGCACTCGCCGCGCCACGGCGGCGCCCTCGAGTTTGTCATGTACAACGGCTGCAAGTCGGAGCGGATCGCGCTCCTCACCCTCCTCTCGGGCGTCGACTATGTCTGCTACTGGCGCACGCTCGTCGAGACGACGGCTGCGCGCTTTCTGTGCGCGGCGCTCTTCGAGGCCGTCGCGGCTCGCCGCCATCGAGCGGGCAGGCCCTGCTATCAGTGGGCGTTCGACGAAGCGTGCGGGGCCCTCGTCGGCGAGCCGCGCCCACGCACGGTGCAATGGGCCGACGCGCCCAATGCTGACCTGCCGATGCGCTGGGAGATGCGCGACCCGGAAGAAGGCCCGCAGCTGGGCCGCTATCCACTTCCCGCAGGAGTCCCCGTGCTGCTCACGCCTCGCGACCGGAAGGAGGCCGCCCGCACTCTCCTCCGGGCGGCGATGCTGCCGCGCATCGCACTGCGCGCGTGGGTTTGCCGCGCGCGGGAAAGGCGTGCGCTCCGGATTCGGACACGGAGCGAGCTGTTGATGACGCTTGCGCGCCGCCAGATCCCCCACGACGCGGTGCTCATCATCATGCAAATGGCAGGTCAGCCGTGAAGAAGCTCCGATATCCCCCCGCTGCGGCGCCGCTATCCGCCAAGCTGAGGCTGAGCGCGGCCCTGTATTGTGCGCTCCCCACACACCACACATGCAAAATAATGGACAATCATGGGGATGAGAGCTTGGCGCCTGCCACGTATGCACGCGCGCCGGTTATGCGCTGCGACGGCGAGCCATCCCGCGTTGAGGTTGAGCGCACGCAAGCGCTAGTGCATAGTCTGCTGTACATGTCTGTGCAGTATCTGGAGGCGCCGGACCCACATGTCCTGCGAGGAGGCGCCGCACCTGTGCCGAGTGAGGAGTGTTGCTCGAGGAGTGTTGTGCGAGGGAGTTTTGTTGTAAAATTTATTTTTCGCGCCGGAGGGGGAGTTGTGTGACAACTGCTCCTGTGCCGCCGCGAATTCTTTTTTCGCTATCACCGCCCGGGACATGGCTCTGACCGAAGAAGTTTTGGCCGACCCTGAGCTCGGCATCGAGGAGGAGAAGCTGGAGCGGTGGTGCAGGCGCCATGGCGGCGCCCTCGAGTCGGTCCTCACGAGCGGCGCCATCGCCCTCGTTGACGCGCGGTGGATCGTCGACTTCGCCGGCGCGGGCGGCGTCCTCACCCACCGCCAGGCGCTGCCCGACGAGGCCTTCATCTCGCTCGCCCGCCTCGTCGACGCGACCATTCCGTACGGTGGGCTTCCCGTCGCCGCGCTCTCGTACCCGTGGCTGACCAAGGAGCACCCCGACCCGCTCGGAGCCAACCTCCGCCGCGTCGCAAGGGCGCTGAAGGCCCTGTTGCGCCATCCGGAGCACGGCAGGCTGCGGCTCGGCGTGTTTTGGGACTTCCTCTCGCTGCACCAGCACCCCGACCCCGCCAACGGCGTCATGCGCACCGAGGAGCAGAACGCGCTCTTCAAGCAGGGGTTGGGCTGCCTTGGCACGCTCTACTCCCACCAGCACACGACCGTGCTGCGGCTCACCTCCTTCCCGGCGGGCCACAATAGCAGCTGCTTCTCGCCGTTGGTGGCCTGGGTCACGGGCACCAACGTGGCCGAGTACTTTGACCGCGGCTGGTGCTACACGGAGAACGCCTGGGCGAGCCTCACCAAGGACGGGAAGAAGTCGCTCGACCTCGGCCTGATGCGTGACGATAAGGAGTACTGGTGCTGCTTCTCCCTGATCAACGAGTGCGTCAAGGGCGGCGGCCGGCGCCCTCCGCTGCTGCCTTCTCAGTTTGCGGCGGAGCTGGAGACGAAGAGCTTCACCAACGGCAAGGACGACAAGCCGCTCGTGAAGCGGCTGTACGAGGCCGCCTTCGAGGAGCAGTTTGGGCAGACCAAGTGGCTCAACTACCGTGGGCTCGGCTGGGGCGACGCGGAGGCGGCGCAGCTGGCGGAGGTGATTGCGAGCGGGGTCGCCCTGCGGCTCAAGTACCTCGACCTCACGTCCCTCCAGATTGGCAGCAAGGGGCTCAAGGCGCTGGCCGACGCCCTCGGCAAGGAGGGGAGTGCCCCGCGACTCGAGGGGCTGTATCTCAACCACAACCAGATCGGCAATGAGGGGCTCAAGGCGCTCGCCGCCGCGCTCAAGGAGGGGGCCGCCCCGAGCTTGAAGGTGTGTGCAAGCACACACAGCCATGCACACACACCTCCGGCCGAATCTGACGCGTTCTTTGCGCGTGCTCCGCTCAGATTCTCACTGCGGACCGCAAGCCGCCCGAGCTGGTGTCGGTGTGCGAGGAGCGCGGCATCGAGCTCGCGTCCCGCCGGATTTGGCAAGGGAGGGAAGGAATGTCATAGGAGTCTCTAGCTGCATGTTGGTTCATGCTAGCACAGCGGCGGGAGTATAGCGGCGGTAGTTTTGGTGCAGGTGTGAGGGGGGGCGGCAGCGGCGGCGGGTCTGTGGCGCCAGTGCTTGGCCGCTGCGGAGACATTCTGTTTGCGGGTGACGCTGTGACCACAGTGCCATGTGGCTGACCCTGACGGACGGCCGTTAGCTTTACATATTCACACATAACTTGTAACCAACCCCGGCAACGGGCAACCCCAACGGGAAAGGTTTCCAAGTTGCAAGTCCCAAGGGGCCCCTGCCCCCCTTTTTATACGGCCAACGTAGGGTTTTGTGCTTTTTCCCGGGGGAATTATAACCCCCCCCCCCCCCCCCCCCCGCCATTCGAGCCGAGAGTCGGCGGGCTTTTCCACCGGTCGCCATCGCCGAGTTGCCCCTGCCGGCGGCGATGGCGGACGGCAGCGCGCCTGGCGCGCCGGCAGTACCGTCGGATGGCACGGCAGGTCGGCTGCGTTAGAGGGTCGACAGCGTCCTAATCTAAAATCTGAGGATTCAGGATTGAGGCATCGCTTCAGTGAGGCCAAAGTGCGTTTATGGATGTGTGAGAACGGTACGGAACACGAGGAGTCACGCGGACCGACTAGTCGGTGACTCTGCTGCACGCCGTTTCAGATTTTTTTCTCAGCGTGAGCGAGACGTGGAAGAGTGCCACCGTCGGGTAGGACGGGTCGTCCTGGAGTATCGTCGTGGTCGCGGCGGAGTATCGTCGTGGTCGCGGCGCTATTACCTTTTCGGGCAAACCATCGAGCTGCATGTCGAGATTTTTACTTGACGGGCGCATGGAGGCATCACATCTCCATGCGCCCGTCAAGTCGGAGCCAGTCAGCGGCGC
>NW_005198167.1:186548-198041 GCF_000372725.1 Emiliania huxleyi CCMP1516 | reverse complement strand
CCGAGATTTCGCGAGGGGAAGAGGCGCAAGGGGGGTGCGTGGTGCCAAGACTACTTGCAAGAGGGCTGGGACGGACGGCGCTCTAGGGCTAGGGAAGGGTGCTCTGCGACATGGCAGTGCGACGTACGACGACGGCGCGCCTCTTCCCACACCCCATCCACCGTCTCCACCGCGCCGCCGGAGGCTCCGAAGACGAGGACGTCCGCCAGCGCCTGTGGAGGGGGGTGAGAGATCTGGAGTCACGGTTGCCTACTGCTACTGCTAGACGAGCACGCCGGCTGCCAGCGCCTGCGCCGCCTCGTCGGCGAGCTCGCCGTTGCGCCGAAGGGAGAGGTTGCTCAGCCACGGGCAAGAGACGCCGAGCGCCGTGAAGAGGACGGCGGCGCCCTCATCGCCTGTTGGACGTGTCGTGGACGTGTCGTGAGCATGTGTCGCACGGAGGTCGCGCCCCCCTCCCACATGGCGGCGTCGCCGATGTTTGCCCGGGAGAGGTCCAGCACGATGAGAGAGGGCAGCCGTTTGACAGCGGTCGCCAGTGCAAAGACGCCGTCGCCGACTTGGTTGTCGCCGAGCAGGAGAGTCAG
Organism: Emiliania huxleyi CCMP1516; assembly: GCF_000372725.1. Taxonomy (NCBI): domain Eukaryota; phylum Haptophyta; order Isochrysidales; family Noelaerhabdaceae; genus Emiliania; species Emiliania huxleyi. Next base: position 197,457 of record NW_005198167.1, on the reverse strand, counting down.
GAGTGCGTGTTGCGTTCCCGAGCCGATCGCCTTGGCTATGGCCTCCACGCCCGCCTCCGCCATGCCCGTGTAGAACAGGTTGAGAGCCTCGAGCCTCAATGACGGGTTGCCTTTGATTGCTTGCGACAGCGCCACGGCGCCGTCGTCCCGCAGCGCGAATTTGGGAAGGATGACTGCGTTGCAGCCTATCAGGCAGTGCGGACGGCAGCGCTTGTGTGGGAGCGAGCACGGTATACCGTAGCAACGGCGGCGGTCGAGCACCGTCGAGCCGGAAAACATAATCTTTCGGCGCTGAAAATGGGTCCTCAAGCATGTCGTAGGTGCCGCACTGCTCCGCGGGCAGGCTGTCATGCATGTCTTCGGGCAGGTTGTCCTTGAGTATGCCGTCAAGCTGTGATCCGATCGCCGCGTAGACGAGAGGCCACATGGCCGCGTGAAGTGCAATCAAGCGGTGCCTCCAAGGTAGAGGGATTCGAGGTTTTAGGGGGTAGGGTATGGTGTCCCGGCACGGGGGCCGCGACCATACCGCCCACCCGCACAGGGCACCATACCCCCCCACCCCCCACCCCACCACACGAGCGCGTACAGTACCGTCGTGTTAGGCCGTCCGGTCGTGCGGCACGGGTTCGCGCGATGCAGTCTGCGCGAGGTGACCCGCCGGCAATCGTGCTCACCCCTCAGAGCGTGGCCGCAAATTTGCGTTAGATGCTTAGAGGTACAAGTGTTCGAAGAGAGAGTGGACCTGAGCAACGATATGACTTGGCGGCAAATGATCGCAGTGCCAGTGGGCGTCAGAAGAGTCGTCCTTGCGCGAGGAGAGCTCGATAAACTCGAGAAGAATGTTGGTTTCCTAAAATCTCTCTCTATAAACTCGAGGGGCCAAAATATGCCGCGAGGAGGGCAGAGTTGCGCCGAAAGGCGGGAGAAGCCGCGAGAGCAAGGGATCGGCAGGCGGCGGCGGCGTCGCAGGATGAGGCAGACGAGAGCGACGCGACAGGGGAGGAAGCGACTGACAGGAGGGAGAACGACGAGAGTGGGACGACCGCGAGGTGGCATGAAGGTTGCAGCGAGAATCGGCGAGGGACTGCGAAGGGAGATAGAAAGAGGCAGACGACCAAGGAATAGGTTGTGGGCGACGGCTAGCACCACACTCCTCTCCTTAAAATCCCTGTGTGGTGGCGGCGTGCCGTCCTCCCATCCCTCCCTTTGTCTGTTTTCTTTCTTTGTTAGATGCTTAGATCTATGTGTGCGTTGTTCATGACATCGAAGGCTAGCTCCACAAATAACATCCGCGTGGATGGGTCCCACTCAGTAACCAACTCTCAGGGGCAGTAGGTGGGCGATCTTCAGGCGCGCTCATCTCGATTGACAAGGCGTTGCTACGCGCGGTCTGCCGCGGGGGGAGCTGTGTGTCACACACACTCACACGGGGGAGCTTCGTCGACGGGCGCGGGACCGCGGCGCAGCCAGTGCCGCGGCGATGCATCCGGCTGGCTGGCTGCTCGCTGCGATGGCGAAAAAATCGTCTTGTCACACACCAAGTGAAGAGCTTATGCTCTGGCGAGACGTCGAGGCGCTTGCGCGGGGGGGGGGGGGGGGGCGCATGCGTAACGACGCTGCTAGAGATGCCTTTCGGGGCCCAGAGATAAAACTTCTGATGCCATGCGTGACCTCTAGTTAGATGGAAGTGACGACGAGAGCGCCGACATGCCCTGCCCAGGGTGAGGCTTCGGATGGGTTCGATACATGAGGGAGGGCCGATCTCGTTAGCTTGGAGGGACAGTACTTGTACTTGTCAGGTCTTGTGAGGTTTGCGGTGATCGCGAGCTGTACGTTTGTTTTGGTGTGTCGGATACGGTAGATGTTCTCCTGCTTGCCGCCTGCGAGTCGGCGTGTGCGGCTCTGTGCAGTACGTCCCGCGCGCGAGCGAAAGACCCTGAGAGGGTACGAGGTGTGACAGCGCCCTCTTTTTTTGTGCCTTCGCACACAAGGCTCGCGGATCGGTCAAGGTGACGCGCCGCCTCCGCAGCCTCCGCGCACGCTCCAACGGCTCCGACACACCTTGCAGTACAATCATTATTGTGGTTGCGGATACAGAGAACGGACGACGACATGTATTTTTGTATGCAACATGGGAGGCCGGGGCGCGAACACAACATGGGAGGATTAACTATATTGCATATTGTCGCACCAATCGTGAAGCCCGTGAGCGGAGGGAGAGGGCGTGCGGCAGCCTGGCGACGTGAGCTCTAGCTAGGAAAGGAAGGCTCGACCTCCACAACGTCGAAGGTCACCTCGTTCCGCACTAGCCGGTGCGTGGTGCCGGTGGGGTGCATGTACGTGAGCGGCGGGTACAGGAACTCCTTCTCGTGCGGGAAGGCGGAGAAGTCCGAGATGTCGACGCCCGTATTCATGAACGTCGAGCTCTTGATGCAGAACAACAACGCGGTCTTGCCGGCGGCGGACGCGTAGCGCGCCGCAACCTCGAGCCGCGAAGTCGTCGAACAGCAGGCAAACTCGGTGCCGCCCATGGCGAGGAAGCGAGGCGAGGCGCGCATGTCTCCCATGCCCCGCCACAGGACAAGGCCCTGCTCCTGCGGCCTCGCCTGTGCACACGTAAAGATGTGAAGAGGCGCCGTTCACAAGACCGCAGGACGCACACCGTCGACCGGTTCCGCAGAGCGGGCAAACACGCGGCCGGCCGCCTGCAGCGCAATCGACCGCCACCCACCACCAGCGCCACCGCTCGGCGTCGCGGACTCCAGGTCAGCCGACTCCTCCACAAGACGGTCCTCCCGCGCCCGCTGCAGCGTGCCGAGATCGAGGTCTCCGTAGCCGCTCTGAGAGCTGAGACGCTCCACCAGCTCCTCCAGCTCCTTGCCACCGAGATCGACCGCCGTCGCTGCTGCGAGGGCGCGCATCCGCTTGAGCGCCTCGTAGATGAACGCCATCGTCGCCTATTCCGCCGTCAAAGGTGTGATGCGAGGACACGAGCCGACTCAGAGCCAGCCACTGTTGGTCAGCGAGCGGGTCACCGGCTGCGGGTGCGGCGCCGCCAGCTGGGGAGGCTCGAGGGGGAGAGGGCGTCCGTCCTGTCCTTTGCGGTAGTTGCTCATTTTGAGCTGGCGCATCGGTCCGTTGAGCGCGCGGAAGGCGGCGGTCGAGTAGAGACGCAACGCGACCACGTGCGCCTCCTCCAGCCTCGCTCTGCGCGCCACCGGCAGCGCCACAAAGTCGGCGAGCCGCATGCCCTCGCGATGTTCGAGCGGTGAACCATCCGGGGCGCGGTCGCGTAGCCATCCGTGCTGGAAAGCGAGGTCGCTCGACCCGGCCGGCGCGTTGAGGATGTGATAAGATAAGAGCTCAAAACATCTAGCGAGCGGCCCGAGACGTAGCCCGCCTCGGGTTGTCCGGTAATGAGCTCCTTGGCGGAGCCGGCGAAGCGGTCGGCAATTCGCTCTGTGGCGAGCGTCAGGAGGCCGTCGACGTTGCGGTTCGCCGCGCCGCACCACCCGGACGACGCAAGGCGGCGGCCACCAGGGATGGCCTTTGGCCCTGCAGACTTGAGCAGTAGCAAGAGGGAGAGGCCAGCGACGAGCAGGCTGACGCACCCCTGCGCAAGCAGCGTCCATGCGATGAACGGTATGTTTCGCGGCGTAAGCATGTGGGCGAGGACGCTGCAGACTTTGCCACGGTACTCGTACAAGAAGTAGCCGTCGGTGGAGTCGACTGTGTCATCTGGGGAACTGTGCAGGAGCTGGCGGCATGTGCTGACGAAGACCCTATCTGGGCTATCTGAATTTTCCCCTTTCCTCCACAGGTATTCGTACTCGCCTGTACCAATCAGGCTCCAGCTCGCGATGAGCCATGCGCCGTAGATCAAGCCGCTCACACTCGTGACAGATAGCCAGTACCGCCGCGAGGCTCTCGAGGTGATCCAGACCTCGCAGCTCTTCTTGCGAGCAAGCGGCAGCACGGCGGCAAGGGCAGCAAAGGCAGTGAGCCAAGGGACGAGAGCGAGGGCCAGAAGCAGAAGCGTGAAAGCGAGCCATCTTGCCTGGCGAACGGCCTGGCGAACCTCCGGCTCGTCAAATCGGCTCTGCTTTTGCTCCACCTCAATCTCGCTCAAGGCGCCCTCCAACTCTAGCAGCAGCGTTGCCCGTCTAAAAGCCCTCCTCCTCGCCACGGCACCGGCGGGCAATAGGAGTGCAGGCACCCAGGCCGGCAGCAGCCAGAGAAGCATCCAGATGACGTCGATGCTGCTCCACGGAGGTGAATCCACGCTCCACTCGGGATCCAGCACTCGCAGCGCCGCCATGCTCGTCTCGTCGCTGACTGCATTGAATACAGAGATGTCGAGGTACCCCCCGGCTAGTCCTTCTGACGGGTAGCAAATGGCTCGCGCAAAATTTCCACACTGGATCTGATCCGCAGCAGCCACGTTTGAGCACACCACGGACACAAAGTTGCCACAGAAGCGACTGAGCCAAGACTGAGAGCCTTTTGCAAGATCGACAAAGTCGAGGACCGTGACAGAATATACTGCGGTCCGTCCCGCTCCACCTTCGCTGCCGACAAGACTACTGCTGCCGCTCGTTCCGACTACAACTTGAGATGTAGCCTTAGACGTCTTTGGGAGAATTCGTAGCAAGGCGCCGGATTCGCATGTGTCGGTCAATGAGTCGGGCTTTGAGCAGATCTTTTTGCTCTGATTAATGCTATCAAAGTTAGGCAAATCGCAACCATCGGCAGAAGATACCAACAGTTGGGGACGGACAAAGCCATAGAGGGACCACTCTGGACCAATCAAAAGCTGTCTGAGCGAGTCGGCATCGGGGAGGTAGCGACGAGTTGCCACAACGCACATGGACAGCACCGCCTTGACCTCTGGTGGCAGCGGCGGAGGCGGAGGAGGTGGCTGTGAGGGTGCCAGCGTCAGGTTGTGTTCCGTGTAACGCATGCCACCACAGTCAACCTCCCAAGTGGCCGTGCCAAGCGGCGGCGAGGAGGAGTCGTCAGAGTTGAAGCGCGCATAAACATCAGACCTTTTCGTCACGACCCAGGCGCTAGTGTCGTATTCGACGTACGACGCACCGAGCGAAGTGTCGCGAAAAAACGGCGAGTCTCGACGATGCGAAGCATTGCGGCTTTCAGCAACGTACTCCAGCTTGTCGAGATCGCTTCGCGAGTCGCAGTAACCGGTGATGACGAATCGCGGGTTTTTAAGTGGCAGCAAGGGAGGAGACGAAGGAGGCAGCTGCGGCGAGCGTAGCGCCATGGTGGAAACAGCGGCCAGCGAGGACAGCGACGGCGAGAGTAGCGCCATTGTGGAAAGGGCGACCAGCGACGGCGACAGCGACGGCGAGAGCACTGCGGCGGCTAGGGCAGCAAAGGCGGCGGAGATGGCAGTGAGCAATCATTGACGATGGCAGAAAAACATTTGGCGATATCTTTGGTGTTTTCTCTTTCTTTTGGGGGGCGCATTCGGACGAGCCTCACTGTTCTTCGCCTTTCTAGGTATGTATCTATCTATGGGACTCTGCGACATGATTGATTGATGGGAAGGCGAAACACAGTCCGACCAACGACTGGGACACCAACGCGGTATGGGTGGACGCAGGACGGGCGATGACGGTCACACAGGAGCGACACACAGAACCACAAGACAAGACACTCAGCCAACCTGGAGCGAACTTCCCTAGACACCCGCGGCCGGACTCCATCCGACACGCGTCGCTGGGCGCTCAGAGCCGCGTCCCCTGCTCGCCACCCCGACGCCCAAGGCGCCCGAGTCGAACGACAGGCGGCACGCGAAGACTGGTTGCAATCCCGCCGACCGCCAGGCCGCGGGATGATGCGTGCGTGGTCTTGTAGTGGGTCTTGGAAGCTCCCCTCTCGGGCTAGGGGCCAGCCCCTCTCCCTTGCCCTCGGAACAGTGTGTCCGAGTCGAGGCGTGTGCTTGCCGGTCGACGGCCGCGCGCGGTTGGCATTGTGACGAAGGGTGCGCGCGGCCGCTGGGGCGGGAGGGTTGAGAGAGAGACCCATGACCATCCCATGACTACATGGGCCACACTCACATGTATATGTCTTTGCATGTAATAGTTTTGTTATACCCTCATGGGGCACAAGAAAGAGGCTCTACGGGGGGGGGGATCTGACTGTGTACGGTCTGTGCTGCTGTTGGGCAGTCAGCGCTGCTGTCAGGCCACTGTGTGCTGTCGGGCTGTCAGGCAGCTGTCAGGCTGTCACGTTAGGGCCTGACAGCGACGGAGCGCCTCGCCTGTCAGGCTCTGCTGTCAGGCTGTCAGATACGTGCTGTCAGACTGTCAGAGAAAGTGCTGTCAGCGCTGTCAGGCTGTCGGGCACTGTCAGGCGCTGTCCGGGGTTTGCTGTCAGGCTGTCAGACCAGGGCTCAGATAAGAGGCGGGAACGCGGCCGCCACCTGCGGCGGTCCATCAGCGCGTTCGAGCTCGAGAACGGCACGCCGCCACCACACAGGGCCTCGAGTCCGTGCAGCGTCCTGCCTCTTGCGATAGAATTTTACGACAATAATGTATATTTGTATCGCGCGCCTGCGGGGGGGGGCGCGGAAAAGAGGAACCTCTGCCATCGACACGGTGCTGCGAGCAGCGCCGGGCGACGACGGCTTAGAAAACGCCGTGCGGCCGGACCAATGCCACCACCACCATCTCCTCCTCCCCCGCCGCCTCCACCACCACCGCCGCCTCCACCATCGACAACAAACGCGGTGGGCAAGCAGTGGGCTGTAGTCCTCCCGGCACCCCGCGCTAACCTCTCTGATGGCAGCGTTGTTGGCCTGGCCGACATCTCACAGATCGACTGGAGTACCACTGTCGCTGTGTCCCGCGCTGGGACACACCCGACGCTGTTTGTGCATGTTTCCGGAGGCCTGGTGGTCTTGAAAACCGGCCAGCCCGGTCTGATCGCCGAGCTGTGTTCAGCGGAGCTGGCTCACGCGCTCGACGTACCAGTCCCTCGCTGCAGGATGATTGTTCGTGGCGACCGGGAGCATTCGTCGATGCTAGACGGAATACAGCGTGCGGTCGAGGAAGCAGACTCCCCGTGCAAGCGCGTGGTCACCAAGATGGCGAGCGAGCCGCAGGTGCTGCTCTCCCAATTCATTTTGGACGACAAGCCCTCCCGGTTACATGTGAGTAGCGTGCGCCAGCTGGGCCGTCTGGCGGTGTACGACTGCGTCATCTGGAACACGGATAGATTCACCTTCCTGACGGCCTCCCTGGTGGCCTTCCGTGCTGATCAGAAGCTGGGCGAGACCTTTCAGCATATCATCAATTCACAGGCAGAAGCCCAGGGCATCAGCGTGCAGCAGGCCCTGAATGCCATCTCCGGCAACATGGAGAACTGGCTTGTGCGAGGTGACGGCGTCGTCTTTGGCATTGATCAGGGCGTGAGGCCGACGACGGGGACGCACGAGCAGCGGTTGCATGCGCTCGTGGAGGATTTGACGCATAAAGGCAAGGAGGCACAGATCGTGCAATGCATCATCAAACAGCTCGGCGGTCATGGTGTTCGTATCCCGGAGAATTCGGCGGAAGTGCTTCATGGTGCCGTGACGGAGATGGTCGAGCGACTCGGTGCCATGCAGCTCGCTGATATTGAGCAGATCAGGGACCGTATGCAGATGCATGTCTCCGCCGAACTCCAGCCTGACTGGAGGGAGAAAGTGGCTGGGTGGTTGGATGTGGACGCGGTCTACGCCCGCATTTGCGTGCTGACCAGCCGTGTATCGGCAACGACGGGCCAGTGAAAGGCTCGAACACGATGAGCAGAGCCGTATCGCGTATTGTGCGTGCGCCGCGCGTGTGTGTGTCTCGTGTGTGCAGTGTGTGTATGTGTGCGTGCGTGTGTGACTGTGTGTGTGTGTGTGCACGTGCGTGCGTGTGTGTGTGTGCAAACATTAGCGTTTTAATGCTTTTCCCCACCTCCGTGAGCTCCCTCTCCAACGGCTTAAATGTGCGGGTTCACGCAATCCTCACACGGATACGCAGGCGGACAGGAAGCCATCAACCGATCAAGCCAATTCGTATCGCGCGTCAAGGAGAGACTCTCCGGTGCCATGCCATGCGCCATGCCATGCTCCATGCGATGCGCCGCCGCCGGGCACGCTCCCCTCAGCGCCACTCCCCAGAACGCAGGGCTGCTCCGCCGCGCGTCAAGACAGGCACAGTCACCACGCAACAACAAATTGGCGTCAAGACAGGCACGCCACGCAAGGCGAGAGCAAATTTGCCACATCTAGCAGCATCGAGGCCGAGTGGCCGAGGAGGACCGAGGAGTGGAAAAACTCGTGGAAGCCAAAGCTCGCGTGCTGCGGCCGCTTGACGGCGTACGCGACCAGGCCAGGCAGGTACAGCCAGAAGATGGTCGCATTCACGCGGCAGGCGGCCGGGCAGAGGCAGAACATGGCGCGCACGAGGTACCCGAGCAGCACGCCGAACTGGACGCCCATCAGCAGCTTGACGGCCGTGTGTCCGGCCTTGCGCGGCACGACCGCCTACCCGAAAAGAAAGAGCGCTGCGCATCCACAGAGAGCAGAGAGCACCGAGAGGGAGGGCTGTCAAGCCGCCGAGCGCGGGACGGGTAGCCCCCACCCCCACCCGCAGCCGCGCCCCCGTGACACTGCGGGCGTTGCGCCGTCGGCAGGGCCTTTTCACCGCACTGTTTGACATATCTCCCCATATCTCCCCAGATCTCAGGGTACCTGCGCGAGCGCAAGCACCGATGCGCTCGCCGCGCCGCTCACGCCGCCGAGCAGCGCCGTCGCACCTGGCCACCCAAAGTTGGCCGACCAGAGCCAGAGCTGCGTCGTCAGCACCGAGGAGATGCCGACATAGTCCCAGCGCAGCCACACCGTCTCGGCAGCGGCGGTGTACGCGTCGCCGCCGCGCTTGTCCCCGTTGTGGTACCCATCCGAGATCCACACGTTGGCGCAAGTGGCCGCCGCCGCCAGCACCCGCAGCGCAAGCCTGCCGGGCGAGGCGGAGGACCCAAGCGCTGCGGCGACCGCGACGTAGGCCGTCGCCAGCACGTACCAGAGCCCGGTGCGGTGCAGCCAGCCCATGGCGCTACCGCGGAAGCGCGGCCGCCGCAGGCCCGTCAGCAAATAGGGTGGCCGCGCGTCGGCCGCGCCGCCGCCGCCGACGGCAGGCACCTCGTCGCCCACAGCGGAGAGCCGCGGGGCCAGCCGCTGCTGAAGCGGGAGGCGCACCGGCGAGGAGAGGCGAGGCGCGGGTGCGAGGGCCGCGCAGGCGGGCAGGCAGAGGAGCAGCAGCGGCACGCTGTGGCCACGCATGTTATGCGCAAGGGGTGTGGAATTCGCGGGAGGCAGGAGGCACTCCCGGCCGCGGCCCGCAGGAGGGTGGGGAGAAGCCGCACCAACGCCAAGGTTGGGCCTTGCGAAGAAGAATTCTGGGGCCGACTCTCACAGCACACTGGCACGACAAGGGCGCAGACTGGCGCGGACTGGCACACACACAGGCTCATCCAGGCTCATCATAAAATCGTAGAAGAAGACGCTGCTCGGAGTAGGTCGGCTCAACGCACGACGCGGCCATGGCAACTGTACTCTCGGCGACTCTGCTCGGGTTGTCTTCTCCGGTCGGCCTCCGCAGATTCTCGCCGCGGATCCGGATGCAGGCCGAGTGGGTGGAGTCCACCGTCTTCTTCGACCCGCCCGTCTCGAGCCGGTTCACGCCGCCGCTCCCGAGCAAGCAGTACCTGCGAGCGAGCGAGGCCGCCGTCGCCAAGCACGCCGCCATCATCTTTCACCAGCTGCGACAGGAGGCCACCGCGCTGAGCGGCTCGCCGCTCACGAGCGGCCTCGGCGAGCGGACAGTGCTGTCGCGCTCGTCGCTGAGCGAGGCGGCGGCGGCCGTCCTCGTCGAGCAGCTGCGGAGCGCCGGGCTCGGGGAGGATGGCGCCGAGTCGGCGGCGCTGTGGCGCGAGGTGTCCTCCGCCCTCGCCGCGCCGTGGCTGCTCCGCTGCGTCGTCTGCGACCTCTACAAGATTCTCGACGTCGACCCCGCGGCGACGGGGCTGCTGCAGCCGCTGCTCTACTTCAAGGGGTTCCACGCGCTCACGCTGCACCGCGTGGCGCACCACCTGTGGGCGCGCGACGACGGCCCCGCCGACCGCTTCGCCGCGCTCCGCCTTCAGTCTGCCGGCGAGAGATGGCCGGGAGATGGCCGAGAGATGGCCGAGAGATGGCCAAGAAATGGGCAGAGCTGTGGACAGAGCTGTGGCTCGCCTCGAGGTAGGCGCCTCCCTCTTTTCCGTCGACATCCACCCGGCCGCCACCATCGGTGCCACTTCCGAGAACCGTCCACCGCCACCGCCACCGCCGCACCCGCGCGCAGCCTCCTCTACGCACCGCCCCAGTCGCCTCTCCCTCCCCCCCCATCCCTCTCGAGATCACACAACTCATCATCTCCCAGGAAACAACATTCCTACTCCTGCTTGTGCAGCTACCTAGGCGCCGCTGCACACGGACTCACTCTGCGAGAAGGAGTGGCGGACGCGGCCGGCCGGTCACTCGGCGCACGACAAGGTGGAGGTGATCACGCACTGCCACGAGCAGCGGGTGTCGGGGCTCGCGCAGGCAGTGCTGATCGGGCTTACCCTCTGCGCGCTCACCGTGCTCGGCTACATCCCGATCGCCGCTCTCGACGGCCTCTTCATCTACATGGGCATCGCCTCATTCGGCGGCAACTCGTTCTACCAGCGGCTCGTCCTCTTCATCACCGACCCGGCGCGGCGCGCCGCACGCGGCCTCGACTTCCTCGACGGCGTGCCCTCCGGCGTGGTAAGGCGGTACACGGCGCTCCAGCTGCTCATCCTCGCGTGCATCTTCGGCGTCACGCTCGTGCCA